>NC_092088.1:85553418-85686517 GCF_045679555.1 Salvelinus alpinus | reverse complement strand
CTCGTATGGCAGGCAAAAACCAGAGAAAGAAATCCAACCAGGAAGTGGGAAATCTGAGGTTTGTAGGTTTTCAACTCATCGCCTATCGAATACACAGTGGGATATGGGTCAGTTTGCACTTCCTACGGCTTCCACTAGATGTCAACAGTCTGTAGAACCTTGTCTGATGCTTCTACTGTGAGGTGGGGCCGAAGGAGACGGGAATGAGTAAGGTCTATCATGAGCTGACCATGCCCTGACTATGCGCGTTCACATGAGAGGGAGCTCTGTTCCATCGCATTCTGAAGACAATGGAATTTTCCGGTTGGAACATTATTGAAGATTTATATTAAAAACATCCTAAAGATTGATTCAATACGTCGTTTGACATGTTTCTACTGACTGTTACGGACATTTTTGACATTTTGTCTGCTTTTAGTGAACTCGCTTCCTGACTTTGGATTTGTTTAACAAACACGCTAACAAAAATAGCTATTTGGACATAAATTATGGACATTACCGAACAAAACAAACATTTCTTGTGGAAGTGGGAGTCCTGGGAGTGCATTCCGATGAAGATCAGCAAAGGTAAGTGAAGATTTATAATGCTATTTATTAGTTTTGTTGACTGCACAATTTGGCGGGTAACTGTGTGGCTTCCTTTTGTGGCTGAACGCTGTTCTCAGATTATTGAATATTGTGCTTTTGCCGTAAAGCTTTTTTGAAATCTGACACAGTGGTTGCATTAAGAACACGTGTATGTTTAATTCTATGTAAAACATGTATCAAAGTTTATGATGAGTATTTCTGTTATTTGATGTGGCTCTCTGCAATTTCTCTGGATATATTGGAGGCATTTCTGAACATGGCTCCAATGTAAACTGATATTTTTGGATATAGATATGAACTTTATCGAACAAAACATATATGTATTGTGTAACATGAAGTCCTATAAGTGTCATCTGATGAAGATAATCAAAGGTTAGTGATTCATTTTATCTCTATTTCTGCTTTTTGTGACTACTATCTTTTGCTGGGAAAATGGCTGTGTTTTTCTGTGGCTATGTACTGAGCTAACATAATTGTTTGGTGTGCTTTCGCAGTAAATCCTTTTTGAACTTAGACATGTTGGCTGGATTCACAACATGTGTAGCTTTAATTTGGTGTCTTTCATGTGTGATTTCATGAAAGATTGATTTTTATAGTAATATATTTGAATTTGGCGCCCCACATTTTTTTCTGGATTTTGGCCAAGTGGGACGCTACCGTCCCACCTATCCCAGAGAAGTTAAACAATTAAATTGTTTAAGTTGTTCAGGAGATGTAATGCACACAGGCCCAGGCCCAGACAAAATAAGTGGGCATGTGTTAAAGCACTGTGCTGAACAATTGGATGGTGTTTTTACAGACATTTTCCAATCATCGCTCGACCAGCAATATGTGCCAGTATTGTGGAAACACTCAATAATTATACCCATTCCTAAAGCATCTAATCCCTCGGTGCTGAATGACTTCCACCCTGTTGCCTTGACATCCTTAGTAATGAAATGCTTTGAGAAAATTCTAAAAGGTCATATTCTCAGTGCCACCCAGAAGCTCCTCGACCCATTTCAGTTTGCCTATGAGCCTAGCAGAGGAGTTGATGATACCATTCTTACTCTCCTCAACATGGTCTAGAGACATCTAGAGGGTGCCAAATCCCATGTCAGGGTTTTGTATGTTGACTTTTCTTCTGCCTTCAACACAATCCAGGCTTACATTCTGGCACAGAGACTCATTAGGGACTTCTCCTTAGATGGGGGGCTGGTTTAGTGACTATTGGACTGCCTGAGCCAAAGATCACAGCGGGTCAAAGTAGGTCCCCACGTGTCGGACATACGCACCACCAACACAGGCTCTCCTCAGGGATGTGTTTTGTCCCCACTCCTATACATATCGTACACTAATAGTTGTACTAGTTCCCATCCTGACAGAAACCTCATAAAGTTTGCTGATGGCACTGCCTTGATCAGCCTGTTGCATGATAACGAGGAACACCATGGCCTAAATTACTTTGTAGAGTGGTGTGACAAATCACACTTGATCCTCAATACCAATAAGACCAAAGACTTCAGGAAGCGTACAACACCTACCTCTGCAACATCTATCAGAGGTCAGAACATAGAGATTGTAGAGGTATACAGATATCTAGGTGTCCTCTTGGACAATAAGCTTCAGCGGAGTAAATGTACAAAGAGTCAACAGAGACTGTACTTTCTCAAAAAGCAGGGATCTTTTAATATTGACTGTACTATACTGACTCTGTTTAACAAATCTTTCATTGAGAGTATTTAAACTTTTTAAATTGTTTGTTGGTTTGGCAATGCCACTGTCAGCCAGAGAAAAATGCTGAGAAGGATGATCACCACAGCAAGCAAGGTACTTGGAGTCAAACAGACACGCTTGGATGAGATCTTTAAGGTCAGGGCCCTCTGCAAGGCTCACAAAATAATTTTAGACCCAAGCCTCCCCCTGTACCCGGACTTTGAACTACTCCTCTCTCGGTGCAAGTGTAGGGCACTCCTTGGCAGGAAAAACACAACTAGACAATCATTTGTGCCATGTGTGATATCCCTCCTAAATAGCTCGGTCTAATGTTCCTATCGACCCAGTAAGGCCAGCAGGCTAGTCTCTTTTTATTGGTATGTAACTGTTATGAAAGTTGTATGGCAATTTGTTTTGTATTTGAACACCACTTGAAACATGTACATGACACTGCAACAACATTTCCCAACGGGGACAATAAAGTCAGTAAAGTAAAGTAAATATACTGTAAATGAGAGATACTATAAATGAGAGATACTGTAAATGAGAGATACTGCACATTACATATACTGTAAATGAGAGATACTGTAAATGAGAGAAACTGTAAATGAGAGATACTGTAAATGAGAGACACTGTAAATGCAAGATACTGTAAATTATATATAATGTAAGGGAGAGATACTGTAAAAGAGAGATACTGTAAATTAAATATACTGTAAATGAGACACTGTAAATGAGAGATACTGTAAATGTGAGATACTGTAAATTAAGTATAATTATTGGAGAGATACTGTAAATGAGATATACTGTAAATGAGATATACTGTAAATGAGAGATAGTGAAAATGCAAGATACTGTAAATGAAATGTAATGTAAGAGAGAGATACTGTAAATAAGAGATACTGCAAATGAGAGATACTTTTAATGTTGATCTTGGAAAACACGCATGCCATTTCACATTCCTGCAGTTTTCTTTATAACGTGTTTTCATTTCTTTATAACGGGTTAACATTCGAGTATCCATGGCAGAAGAAAGAATCCATTGAAAAATATTGAATCAATCAGATCGTTATCTATCAAGGTCGTTATTGTAAAGAGAATGTGTTTCTCAATAACTTACCTGATTAAATATAGGCAATCAATCAATAAACCAATTTTTGTGCAAAAGTGCAAAAGTAAACCTGCTGCTGGATGCTCAAAATGATTAATTGAATAGTACTATCCATCTGGACTGTGTAGGTGTAGATATTACTCAATGACTGAGATACTTTTTTTTACTAGTCTCTTTGCCACTTATATCCACTGACTAAAGTAGCATGCTTTCATTGCATGGGAAAAACCTAGTCACTGGCCCACATCGAACATATGGAGTCCAGGAAAAGATTTGTGCAAATCGCAGTCTATAAAAAGAAAACTAATAAAGCGAGGGCTTAGTGGACCAGGCTCCATTTTACAGAACATTACACCTCAAGACAGTGACAGAGAGAGAGGAGGAGAGGCGGTGCATTACACTTAGAGAGGGAGAGAAGGAGAGAGAGAGAGAGGAGGAGGAGAAGAGAGAGAAGGGTGGGGAGGTAGTAGAAAGAGATAGTTAAAGGAGGAGAGGAAGTGCATCACATCTAGAGAAAGAGGGGGAGAGAGACAGAGGAGGAGGAGGAGAGGAATAGGGAGAGAGGAGGGTGGGGAGGGAGCGAGGCGAGGCGATGGATGGACCCACCTACCTCACTACATCACTCAACCTGTTTTAAATAGACTCCATTAAATACTACAGCTTTATTCATCATGTTTCAGATGGACTCCATTAAATACTACAGCTTTATTCATCATGTTTCAGATGGACTCCATGTTTCAGTCCTTAGGAATCTTTGTAGTGTTTTTTTAATGTATTATTTCTTACATTGTTAGCCCAGAAAATCGTAAGTAATTTTTTTTATTTAACCCGATAGGCCGGTTGAGAACAAGTTCCCAGGTACAACTGCGACCTGGCCAAGATAAAGCAAAGCAGTGCCACAAAAAACAACACAGAGTTACACAGAGTTACACATGGGATAAACAAAAGTACAGTCAATAACGCAATAGAAATATCTATTTACAGTGTGTGCAAATGGAGTAAGGAGGTAAGGCAATAAATAGGCCATAGTAGCGAAGTAATTACAATTTAGCAACTTAACACTGGAGTGATAGATGTGCAGATGATGATGTGCAAGTAGAAATACTGATTTGCAAAAGAGAAGAAAAAAAAGTTAATTATAACAATATGGGGATGAGGTAGGTAGTTGGATCTCCCAACACTGGGGCCCCACAAAGGTGCATGCCCAGCCCACTCCTGTACTCCTTGTTCACCCATGACTGCGTGGCCATGCACGCCTCAAACTCAATGATCAAGTTTGCAGATGACACAACAGTGGTAGGCTTGATTATCAACTCCGACGAGACAGCCTGCAGGGAGGAGGTGGTCACTTGGAGTGTGGTGTCAGGAAAACAACCTCTCACAACAAAACAAAGGAGATGATCGTGGACTTCAGGAAACAGCAGACGGAGCACCCCCCTATCCACATTGACAGGACAGCAGTGTAGAAGTTGGAAAGTTTTAAGTTCCTCAGTGTACACATCACGGACAAACTGAAATGGTCAACCCACACAGACAGTGAGGTGAAGAAAAGGCAACAGCAAAATTTGGCTTGTCACCTAAAACCCTCACAGATGCACAATTGAAAGCATCCTATCGGGCTGCATCACTGCCAGGTACGGCAACTGTACCGCCCACAACCGCAGGGCTCTCCAGAGGGTGGTGCGGTCTGCACAACGCATCACCGGGGGCAGACTACCTGCCCTCCAGGACACCTACAACACCCGATGTCACAGAAAGGCCAAAAAGGTCATCAAGGACAACAACCACATGAGCCACTGCTTGTTCACCCAGCTACCATCCAGAAGGCGAGGTAAGTACAGGTGCATCAAAGCTGGGCCCGAGAGACTGAAAAATAGCTTCTATCTCAAGGCCATCAGACTGTTAAACAGCCATCACTAACACAGAGAGGCTGCTGCCTACATACAGCCACTTTAAAAGGTTTCAGGACCTTGAAATGATAAAATCTGGGTTTTCAAATGAATTCCTTCTAGCCTTATACGTAAGAACCTACTACAGTATATGTAGTCTTTATGAAAACATGTTGTAGTACCATACACTCTGACTAAACTGTTGCCAGAGAATACACCGAAGGAGCATTGTTTTATTAACCAGCATAAAGCATGTGCTGAAAGAGACAGAGTCCGCCTGACATATCTTGGAGAAGATACAGCCTGCCTTAAATGTCCTGGAGGAGACACAGCCTGCCTGAAATGGCCTGGAGGAGACACAGCCTGCCCGAAATGGCCTGGAGGAGAGACAGCCTGACTGAATTGGCCTGGAGGAGACACAGCCTGCCTGAATTGGCCTGGAGGAGACACAGCCTGCCTGAATTGGCCTGGAGGAGACACAGCCTGCCTGAATTGACCTGGAGGAGACACAACCTGCCTGAAATGGCCTGGAGGAGACACAAGCTGCCTGAAATGGCCTGGAGGAGACACAACCTGCCTGAAATGGCCTGGAGACACAAGCTGCCCGAAATGGCCTGCGAGCCAAGGCTGACTCCAACAAAGCAATGGGAGGTGAGAACTGCCAGGCAGTTTGTTGTCATGAGAACACCCTGCGTGGTATGGAGAGAGAAAAATGATTTGTCGCTGATCAAAAGTAATGCACTACATAGGGCATAGGCTGCCATTTGGGATAGGAGAGAAGGAAGAATCTGCCTGGTGTTTGTCTTAGTAGGAGAGGGCTTTATGGGGATATAACCAAGATTAATTGGGTTCCTGTGCTTCGGTTCAAAATGTGACACAGTCAAAGTTATGAGCTCCAGTGCTACACAGACATTAAAACCCTTGTCTTGCTTAAGTGTTTTGGATTCATCAAGCAGTTTGTTTAACACATAATGGTCAATTGCCCACAGAGAATGCCACAATTGTAACGGTCGTTCTCCTCCTCTTCGTCTGAAGAGGAGGAGTAGGGAATGGACCAAAGCGCAGCGTGATAGTTTGACATAATGATTTATTAAACGAAACCGAAAACACGAAGAACACTAGAGAATTACAAAAACAATAAACGACGTAGACAGACCTGGACTTGAGAACTTACATATAACGAAGAACGCACGAACAGGAACAGACTACATGCACGAACGACAAAACGAAACAGTCCCGTGTGGTAGACATATACGGACACAGGAGACAACCACCCACAAACAAACAGTGAGAACACCCTACCTTAATATGGTTCTCAATCAGAGGAAACGTCAAACACCTGCCTCTAATTGAGAACCATATCAGGCAACACATTAACCCCAACATAGAAACACAAAACATAGACTACCCACCCAGCTCACGTCCTGACCAACTAAACAAAGTTAAACAAAGGAAAAATAAGGTCAGGAACGTGACAACAATTGCATGAAAGTTCACCCCAGCAGGCGAAGCTGGTGAAGTCATCACAACCAGATTTACCCATCACTTCCAGGATCTGGCACCTCTACTGCTGTAACCACACCCCTTTACCCAAAACAATGACATCATCACTTCCAGGATCTGGCACCTCTACTGCTGTAACCACACCCCTTTACCCAAAACAATGACAGCATCACTCCCAGGATCTGGCACCTCTACTGCTGTAACCACACCCCTTTACCCAAAACAATGACATCATCACTCCCAGGATCTGGCACCACTACTGCTGTAACCACACCCCTTTACCCAAAACAATGACATCATCACTTCCAGGATCTGGCACCTCTGCTGCTGTAACCACACCCCTTTACCCAAAACAATGACAGCATCACTCCCAGGATCTCGCACCACTACTGCTGTAACCACACCCCTTTACCCAAAACAATGACAGCATCACTCCCAGGACCTGGCACCACTACTGCTGTAACCACACCCCTTTACCCAAAACAATGTTGTCATCACTCCTAGGATCTGGCACCACTACTGCTGTAACCACACCCCTTTACCCAAAACAATGACAGCATCACTCCTAGGATCTGGCACCACTACTGCTGTTACCAAAAACAATGATGTCATAATTATTTAAAGGAGGAGATCAAGCTGATCCTAACTGTTATAGGCCAACTTCTATATTACCCTGTTTATCAAAACAAACCTGTCAATTATCAAATGACTAGCTCTCTTGATGTCTATAGTATTATCTCTGGTATGCTAACTACCTCTCTCAAAGAGGACACTGTATAAAATCAGAACATCTGCTGTCTCAGCCACTGCCTGTCACCAACGGAGTATGCCAAGGCTCGATAGAGCCTTAAACATTAAGTTAAGCAAATGTACAAATTCAACCACAGATAGGCCCCACGCTCTTCTCAATTTACATCAACAACATAGCTCAGGCAGTAGGAAGCTCTCTCATTCATTTATATGCTGAGGATACAGTCTTATACTCAGCGGGCCCCTCCCCTGAATTTGTGTTAAACACTCTACAACAAAGATTTCTTAGTGTCCAACAGCCTTTCTCTGCCCTTAACCTTGTACTGAACACCTCCAAAACAAAGGTCATGTGGTTTGGTAAGAAGAATGCCCCTCCTCCCCACCGGTGTTATTACTACCTCTGAGGGATTAGAGCTTGAGGTAGTCACCTCATACAAGTACTTGGGAGTATGGCTAGATGGTACACTGTCCTTTTCTCAGCACATATCAAAGCTGCAGGCTAAGGTTAAATCTAGACTTGGTTTCCTCTATCGTAATCGCTCCTCTTTCACCCAGCGGCCAAACTGACCCTGATTCAGATAATCATCCTACCCATGCTAGATTATGGAGACATAATTTATAGATCGGCAGGTAAGGGTGCTCTCGAGCGGCTAGATGTTCTTTACCCTTCGGCCATCAGATTTGCCTCCAATGCTCATTATAGGACACATCACTGCACTCTATACTACTCTGTAAACAGGTCATCTCTGTATACCGTCACAAAATCCACTGTTTGATGCTTATTTATAAAACCCTTTTAGGCCTCATTCCCCCCTATCAGAGATACCTACTGCAGCCCTCATCCTCCACATACAACACCCGTTCTGCCAGTCACATTCTGTTAAAGGTCCCCAAAGCACACGTCCCTGGGTCGCTCCTCTTTTCAGTTTACTGCAGCTAGCGACTGTAACGAGCTGCAACAAACACTCAAACTGGACAGTTTGTCTCCGTCTCTTCATTCAAAGACTCAATCATGGACACTCTTACTGACAGTTGTGGCTGCTTCGTGTGATGTTTTGTTGTTTCTACCTTCTTGCCCCTGGTGCTGTTTTCTGTGCCCAATAAGGATTGCACCATGTTTTGTGCTGCTAGCATGTTGTTGTCATGTTGTGTTGCTACCATGCTGTGTTGTCATGTGTTGCTGCCATGCTATGTTGTTGTCTTCGGGCTCTCTTTATGCAGTGTTGTGGTATCTCTCTTGTCTTGATGTGTGTTTTGTCCTATATTTTTATTACATTTTTTAAAATCCTTTTGCCTGGTAGGCCGTCTTTGTAAATACGAATTTGTTCTTAACTGACTTAAATAAAGGTAAAACAAAAATCACTCTCAGGATCTGGCACCATTACTGCCTTAACCACATAATTTCCCCTTTAACCCTTTAACCCTTTAACCCTTTAACCCTTACACACACACACACACACACACACACACACACACACACACACACACACACACACACACACACACACACACACACACACACACACACACACACACACACACACACACACACACACACACACACACACACACACACACACACACACACACACACACACACACACACACACACACACACACACACACACACACACAAAGGGAGATAACCAAGTCTCCTGAAGGCTTTGGCCATGGTGGACTGGGCCATTCAATCCTCTCCTCTGATAACAGTAATCAGAACAGACCACTGCCGCCAGTGAAAATAAACAATTAACCTTGGCAGTCCAGCACACGCGCTCCGTCTACCCCATCTGTTCATTCAGAATACATACTGAGAGCATTATGAAACTGTTACCATACAGTACAGTTCACCCATCGTTTTCTCTTATTCCTTTCTGACATTATTAGTATTAAAGACCTAGTGCAGTCAAAAATGTGTTTTATATATTTTTTCACACTATGAGGTTGGAATAATACTGTGAAATTGTGAAAATGATGACAATGTCCTTTTAGTGTAAGAACTGTTGAAAAGACTGCCGAAATGTCTGCCTGTTTTGGTGGAATTGAGTATTGACCTGCCTGGCGACATCACCAGATGGCAAATTAGTTCATAGACCAATAAGAAAGAAAGTTCCAAACCTCTCTGCCAAAAACAGCAAGTTTTCCGTTTTCAGACTGCATTGGACCTGGGCTAACACTCAATTGTTTTGTCGGGTCCATTCATCTATGGAAACATTGTAACCCAGCTTAATAATGGGTAGCTAGCTATGTGTCTGTGAAATTCAAATCAAATCTAATTTTATTGGTCACACACATATTTAGCAGATGTTACTGCAGGTGTAGAGAAATGCTTCTGAGTGAAATGCTTGTGCAATTGAGTGTGCTACCTCAAAATGTATTTTACTAGGGTGTACAGTAGAATCTTAACTTGAGATATTGACACATCTGTCATTTTATAATTTTACAGTACACTGAAAGATTCATGTTCAAGATAATTCATTTCAAGTTAAGACTTGGATTCAGCCGTAAGTTTATTAGTCCCACATCATACTCTCTGCACGGCCTAAATTGGAGTATCACCAACTCCTTATGGAGCGAAAAGCAATGAAAGCAATTTTGGGGAAATATATGAACTTGGAGCATATGAACATTTTAATAAGTTATATATCAGGCTCCCCAAACATTGAATCAATGCTCCTTGGGTGTGTAGCCTTGGCTCATAGACTAGACGTAACATAGTAAAGTAAATCCGGCACACTCAAATTAGTAGATATGTTTTGTATGATTACATAAGATAGATGGTTACTTAAGGCAAAAAACTAAAGTAGGTTTGCTGGGGTGGATTGATGTATAACGCAAATGTCTAGCAACCCAAAGGTTGTGAGTTTGAATCTCATCATGGACAACTTTGGCATTTTAGATAATTAGCAACTTTTCAACTACTTACTACTTTTTAGCTCATTTGCAACTACATAGCATGTTAGCCAACTCTTCCCCTAACCTTAACCTTAACCCTTTTAGATAACCCTTCCCCTATCCCTAACCCTAACCCGAACCTTAACCCTGACACTTAAACTTAACCCTAACCCCTAGTCTAGCTAACATTAGCCAGTTAAGAAGATTTTGTAACATATCATCCATTTTGCAAATTCGTAACATATTGCATATGGACATTTAGTCATATAATACGAATTGTAATTCGTCACATATCATACGAAATGGGTGATGGACATCCACAAATGAATACATAACATATCATACTAAATGAAGTATCTCAGATTTCCATTCAGAATAATAGGAACTGCTCTGAGACCAGGTCGGGGTGTTTTGTGTTGGATTATTTCAGCCAGAGCATGTGATAAACAGTACAACAACATGCTTAACAAAATCATTTGTTAATGAGCCCTAAGAAACTGAGTCTCATCTCGTGCTCTCTGCTCCCCATTGCATTGCAGTCAACTCAGAGGCATCATTTAAATCCTATTTGGTTCATACATGACCTTAATCACACATAACAAATCAGCATGCATGGCACTGTAGAAACCCAAGAGCCCCATGCAGAAATCCCCCAGTGTCGGGTTCACTAGCAGATTGTCAGTCGCTATGCCCCCATACACACTTAAGTTGTACAACTGATGTAGTACTAATATGGTCTGTGCAGTGATGACATAGGCCCTGTACACGTTCAATTAGTACAAAAAATGTACAATGCACTTGACACTGAGCTAGTGTACACAGAAATTGGTTATGTAAATCATTTTTGTGTAGACAAACTCTTTGTCGTATCACAAAAATATCTGTTGTTGTCTATAACCATTGTGTCAAATGCGTTTTAAATCAGTTGTCCTAATTGAGTGCATACTATGTCATCATGTCACAGACCATATTAGTAGTGGTGAATTACAACAGAGGATGCTCATAAATGGGAACACTATATGCCTAAGGAAATGAAAGTATAGTTTGATTATTTCACAAACCCCTTGGAAAACAAGAGCAATATGATCAAGTGTTTCTCATTGTTAGGAACCACAGAGTTAAAGATCACTGGAAATTATTTCAAGCATCATTATATTTTTACATTCTGTCCTATGTTATGCCACATTTTGTTAGAGCAACTGAATATGTACATTTAGTCACATTTGTATTCTCCCCCAAAGGAATCAAGTGATGTGTTCGCATTGGGCCCAGACAACAGAAGCCCAGGGGGAGGAGTGAGGCAGATCCACATTGGATGGAGAAGACTCTGATCCTGACAACTTAATGTTTGCTTTAACATTGGTTTCGTCCCAAATGGCACCCTATTCCCTTTATAGTACACTACTTTTGACCTGGGCCCATAGGGTAGTGAACTAAATAGGGGACGGGGTACAATTTGGCTCTGTGGGTTACTCTGTGGCTAAATGGCTGCTTTCACATTGGCTTTGTCTGTCGGTTACTTAAACTCATGGGAGGTGCACACAACGTTCATTAGACAGAGTCCTGGCTCATACAACTAACACAGTGTGTATGACAGAATGATAGGTCAGAGGTTAAGAGAGGTGAAGTGATATTAACACGGTGGCTCATAGAGGCAAAGTAGCTTTTCAAATAGCACTACATTTCAAAAACCACTCTGGCTATTAGGGCCACCATCATTAAATATAGATGTGACTGCCTAGTGTAACCGACTGGGTTCCAACCAGGAGCTCCTGTGGTGAAAGACTGTGTTAGCCTGCTGAGCTAAAGCCTAGACATTAGATCAGCAGGCTAACATGAGCCTTCAGGTCTTCAGCTGAACCACCTCCTTTACACAGACAATGAGCTACCTGTAGAGACAATCATGCACCTTATGTTGTTATCCTCTGCCACTTCTCTCTCCCGGATCCGGGATCCTCCTCATCAAAAAAGCTGACTAGCATAGCCTAGCCTAACGGGACAGGGATATCATATAATATAATTTTCATGAAATCACAAGTCCAATACAGCAAATGAAAGATAAACAGCTTGTGAATCCAGCCATCATTTCCGATTTTTTAAATGTTTTACAGCAAAAACACAATATGTATTTCTATTAGCTAACCACAATAGCCAAAGACTCAACCGCATATTTTCACCATGTTTCTACCGCATAGGTAGCTATCACAAAACCGACCAAATAGAGATAAAATTAGTCACTAACCAAGAAACAACTTCATCAGATGACAGTCTTATAACATGTTATACAATATATTTATGTTTTGTTCGAAAATGTGCATATTTGAGGTATAAATCATAGTTTTACATTGCAGCTACCATCAAAAATATCACCAAAGCAGCCAGAATAATTACAGAGAGCAACGTGAAATACCTAAATACTCATCATAAAACTTTTATGAAAAATACATGGTGTTCAGCAAATGAAAGATAAACATCTTGTTAATCCAGCCAATATTTCCGATTTTTTAAGTGTTTTACAGCGAAAACACAATATAGAATTATATTAGCTTACCACAATAGCCAAACACACAAACGCATTTATTCACCGCAAAAGGTAGCTTTCGCAAAAAACAGCAAAAGATATAAAATTAATCACTAACCTTGAACAAATTCATCAGATGACAGTCTTATAACATCATGTTATACGATACAATTATGTTTTGTTGGAAAATGTGCATATTTAGAGCTACAAATCCTGATTATACATTGTGAATACGTAGCATCGATTCACCAGAATCTCCAGAGATATTTTGGACACTCACCTAATCTGACCAAAGAACTCATCATAAACTTTACATAAAAATACTTGTTGTATGGCAAATGAAAGATACACTGGTTCTTAATGCAACCGCTGTGTTAGATTTTTTAAAATAACTTTACCATAACATACAGCTTGCGTTATTGCGAGACAGCGCTCACCAAAACGGCGGAGAATAGGATTCAACATTTTACACAGAAATACGAAATAACATCATAAATGTTTTCTTACTTTTGTTGAGCTTCCATCAGAATGTTGTACAAGGAGTCCTTGGTCCAGAATAAATCGTTGTTTGGTTTTAGAATGTCCATTTCTTCTGTCGAATTAGCAACCTTGGCTAGCCATGTGGCGCGAACATGCCCATCAACTCTTGGCGCAAAGAACAGAAAATTCCAAAAGTCCCAATAAACGTTGAATAAACTGATAGAACTCAGTTGAAAAAACCTACTTTATGATGTTATTATCACATGTATCAAATAAAATCAGAGCCGGAGATATTCGGCGTGTATACGTAACGCTTTTCAGAAGCCAATGTCGAGCTCCGCGGCGCGCCTTGGTAGACAAAGAAAATTCCTGACCTGCCACTCCAAAAGCTCTTGTTCGGCCTCAGATCAAGCTAGACACCCCATTCCACCTTCCACTGCCTGTTGACATCTAGTGGAAGGCGTATGAAGTGCATGCATATCGATAAATATAAGGCAATTGAATAGGCAGGCCCTGAAACAGAGCCTCGTTTTCAGATTTTTCACTTCCTGCATGGAAGTTTGCTGCAAAATGAGTTCTGTTTTACTCACAGACATAATTCAAACAGTTTTAGAAACTTCTGAGTGTTTTCTATCCAATAGTAATAATAATATGCATATTGTATGATCTAGAAAAGAGTACGAGGCCGTTTCATTTGGGCATGATTTTTTCCAAAGTGAAAACAGCGCCCCCCTATTGACAAGAAGTTTTAAGTTGCTGTTACTTTTCTAATTATTTCTCACAGCTTGTTGTTTTGTTCCATTTCAATGAGGATTAAAGAAAAATCACAATGAAAACATCCTGTATGCATTCTTTACACTGTACTGTACATCTTGTAATGCTACGACAGCATGCGTTGTTAGCTAAACAATGGGTTAGTCACAAGATTGCTGATCCATGTGGTGTCTTTACATTGTACATCTTGTTAATGCTTCGGCAACCGTAAAGTAGTTGACCAAGAAGGGTCCTACAATATGTAGGGAATAGGGTGCCAGTGGCAGTCAGTGCAGGTTGCTGCTGTATATGGTATAGTCCCAAATTGTACACTATTCCCTACATATGTAGTGCACTACTTTTGACCAGAACCCATTCGGACGCAACCATTGTCTCCAGAACGGCGCATTGACAGTTAGCGTACAGGTTGCTGTATAGCTCCATGTGGTATTGTCTACCTCATAGCCCAGCAGCAGGAAACTCTGTTAACAAAGAAGGCTAAAGGGACAGAGAGGAAATCTTCTTTTTAATGGCTGCCTGAGTAATTACTTCCTTATTGAATTATGCATCAGCAGAAGTGTCAGGAACTTTTCATCTGCAGGAAGTCTGCTTGGACTCACTGGCAGCAGGCAGGTAGTGAGAGGTAGCTACAGTGAGAGGGAGGCTGCACTAGGCCATCCAATTATCAGAACTGCTCAGTAGGGCCTGGCATGGTAACCAGTTGGGTAAATGTGACAGGAGTAGAGTTTGAACCCACGTCACAAGTCTGTATTAGCCTAGTCTTGTGTTGCCATACCTCCAAATTTACGCCTCCCTTGGAGTTCTGGAGAATCCTGTGTTGCAAAGGGTACGGATATGTGGGGAGAGAGGTATGTGGGGTGGGATGTGTGTTTATATTGCCATGTGTGTGAGTTTCAAGTTTCAAGTTTTAATGTCATGTGCCCAAGTACAGTGAAACTTTTTGAGGATTTGAGGGCCCATGCCAAACCTTTTCAACCACAGGAGGGGAAGAGGCGCTGTCGTGCCTTCTTCACAACTTTGCGTGTGTGTGTGATTTGGGCACCGTGATTTGGACACAGAGGAACTTTAATCGACTCACTCAACTGTGTGTGCTCGCCCCTCTGTTTCCTGTAGTCCATGATCTTACTCACGTTAAGGGAGAAGATTTTGTCCTGACACCACACAGCCAGGTCACTGACCTCCTCTCTGTAGGCTGTCTCATCATCTCCGGTGATCAGGCCTACCACCGTCGTGTTGTCAGCAAACTTGATGATGATGGTGTTGGACATAGCCACGGGAAGTAGGGGGTGTTGGGGGCAGAGTTCTACAGACTACTGTATCTGTCTGCTAATAGAGCATTTTTAAACATTTTTTTTCATCCAATCTCTTTATTTTTCTATTACATGCATTTCTATTCAGATTTTTCAAGGGGTGTTGTAGCACCCTCAGCACCCCTTCTTCCTGCAGCTATGGTGTTAGAGTCATGTAATGGTGTTGGAGTCATGCCATGGTGTTGGAGTCATGCTATGGTGTTAGAGTCATGTAATGGTGTTAGAGTCATGTAATGGTGTTAGAGTCATGTAATGGTGTTAGAGTCATGTAATGGTGTTAGAGTCATGTAATGGTGTTGGAGTCATTTTATGGTGTTAGAATCATGTAATGGTGTTAGAGTCAGTAATGGTGTTAGAGTCATGTAATGGTGTTGTAGTCATTCTATGGTGTTAGAGTCATGTAATGGTGTTGGAGTCATGTAATGGTGTTAGAGTCATGTAATGGTGTTAGAGTCATGTAATGGTGTTGGAGTCATGTAATGGTGTTGGAGTCATGCCATGGTGTTGAAGTTATGCTACGGTGTTGTAGTCATGCTATGGTGTTAGAGTCATGTAATGGTGTTGGAGTCATGCTATGGTGTTGGAGTCATGCTATGGTGTTGGATTCATGTCATGGTGTTAGAGTCATGTAATGGTGTTGGAGTCATGCCATGGTGTTGAAGTTATGCTATGGTGTTGTAGTCATGCTATGGTGTTGGAGTTATTTTACGGTGTTGGAATCATGCTATGGTGTTGGAGTCATGCCATGGTGTTGAAGTTATGCTACGGTGTTGTAGTCATGCTACGGTGTTAGAGTCATGCAATGGTGTTGGAGTCATGCCATGGTGTTAGAGTCATGTAATGGTGTTGGAGTCATGCCATGGTGTTGAAGTTATGCTATGGTGTTGTAGTCATGCTATGGTGTTGTAGTCATGCTATGGTGTTGGAGTCATGCTATGGCGTTGGAGTCATGCAATGGTATTAGAGTCATGCTATGGTGTTGGAATCATGCTATGGTGTTGGAGTCATGCTATGATGTTGTAGTCATGCTATGGTGTTAGAATCATGCAATGGTGTTAGAATCATGCTATGGTGTTGGAATCATGCTATGGTGTTGGAATCATGCTATGGTGTTGGATTCATGCTATGGTGTTGAAGTCATGCTATGGTGTTCTAGTCATGCTATGGTGTTGGAGTCATGTCATGGTGTTGGAATCATGCTATGGTGTTGGAATCATGCCATGGTGTTGAAGTCATGCTATGGTGTTGGAGTCATGCTATGGGTTGGAGTCATGCTATGGTGTTGGATTCATGCTATGATGTTGGAGTCATGCTATGGTGTTGGAGTTATGCACCGGTGTTGGATTCATGCTATGGTGTTAGAATCATGCTATGGTGATGGAGTTATGCTATGGTGTTGGATTCATGCTATGGGGGTGGAGTCATGCTATGGTCTTGGATTCATGCTATGGTGATGGAGTCATGCTATGGTGTTGGATTCATGCTATGGTGTTGGAATCATGCTATGGTGTTGGAATCATGCTATGGTGTTGGAATCATGCCATGGTGTTGAAGTCATGCTATGGTGTTGGAGTCATGCTATGGGGGTGGAGTCATGCTATGGTGTTGGATTCATGCTATGATGTTGGAGTCATGCTATGGTGTTGGAGTTATGCACCGGTGTTGGATTCATGCTATGGTGTTAGAATCATGCTATGGTGATGGATTTATGCTATGGTGTTGGATTCATGCTATGGGGGTGGATTCATGCTATGGTGTTGGATACATGCTATGGTGATGGAGTTATGCTATGGTGTTGTAATCGTGCTATGGTGTTAGAATCATGCAATGGTGTTAGAATCATGCTATGGTGTTGGATTCATGCTATGGTGTTGGAATCATGCTATGGTGTTGGAATCATGCTATGGTGTTAGAGTCATGCTATTTTGTTGAAGTCATGCTATGGTGTTGTAGTCATGCTATAGGGGTGGAGTCATGCTATGGTGTTGGATTCATGCTATGATGTTGGAGTCATGCTATGGTGTTGGATTCATGCTATGGTGTTGGAGATATGCTATGGTGTTGGATTCACGCTATGGGGTGGAGTCATGCTATGGTGTTGGATTCATGCTATGGTGTTGGAATCATGCTATGGTGTTGGAGTCATGTAACGGTGTTGGAATCATGCTATGGTGATGGAGTTATGCTACGGTGTTGGAATCATGCTATGGTGTTAGAATCATGCTATGGTGATGGAGTTATGCTATGGTGTTTGAGTCATGCTATGGTGTTGGAGTCATGCTATGGTGTTGGAGTCATGCCATGGTGTTGAAATCATGCCATGGTGTTGGAAAAATGCAATAGTGTTGGAATCATGCTATGGTGTTGGAGTCATGCTATGGTGTTGTAGTCATGCTATTGTGTTGTAGTCATGCTATGGTGTTAGAATTATGCAATGGTGTTAGAATCATGCTATGGTGTTGGAATCATGCTATGGTGTTAGAGTCATGCTATGGTGTTGAAGTCATGCTATTGTGTTGTAGTCATGCTATGGTGTTATAGTCATGCTATGGTGTTGGAGTCATGTAATGGTGTTGGAATCATGCTATGGTGTTGAAGTCATGCTATGGTGTTGGAGTCATGCTATGGGGGTGGAGTCATGCTATGGTGTTGGATTCATGCTATGGTGTTGGAGATATGCTATTGTGTTGGTGTCATGCTATGGGGGTGGAGTCATGCTATGGTGTTGGATTCATGCTATGGTGTTGGATTCATGCTATGGTGATGGAGTTATGCTATGGTGTTGTAGTCATGCTATGGTGTTAGAATCATGCAATGGTGTTAGAATCATGCTATGGAGTTGGAATCATGCTATGGTGTTGGATTCATGCTATGGTGTTGGATTCATGCTATGGTGATGGAGTTATGCTATGGTGTTGTGGTCATGCTATGGTGTTGGATTCATGCTATGGTGTTGGAATTATGCAATGGTGTTAGAATCATGCTATGGTGTTGGATTCATGCTATGGTGTTAGAGTCATGCTATGGTGTTGAAGTCATGTAATGGTGTTGGAGTCATGCTATGGTGTTGGAGTCATGTAATGGTGTTGGAATCATGCTATGGTGTTGTAGTCATGCTATGGTGTTGGAGTCATGCTATGGGGGTGGAGTCATGCTATGGTGTTGGATTCATGCTATGGTGTTGGAGATATGCTATGGTCTTGGAGTCATGCTATGGGGGTGGAGTCATGCTATGGTGTTGGAGATATGCTTTGGTGTTGGATTCATGCTATGGTGATGGAGTTATGCTATGGTGTTGTAGTCATGCTATGGTGTTAGAATCATGCAATGGTGTTAGAATCATGCTATGGAGTTGGAATCATGCTATTGGGGTGGAGTCATGCTATGGTGTTGGAAACATGCTATGGTGTTAGAGTCATGCTATTTTGTTGAAGTCATGCTATGATGTTGGAGTCATGCTATGGTGTTGGAGTTATGCTACGGTGTTGGAATCATGATATGGTGTTAGAATCTGCTGGATGCTATGGTGATGGAGTTATGCTATGGTGTTGGAGTCATGCAATGGTGTTGGAATCATGCTATGGTGTTGAAGTCATGCTATGGTGATGGAGTTATGCTATGGTGTTGTAGTCATGCTGTGGTGTTAGAGTCATGCTATGGTGTTGGAGTCATGCAACGGTGTTGGAGTCATGCAACTGTGTTGGAGTCATGCAACGGTGTTGGAATCATGCCATGGTGTTGAAGTCATGCTATGGTGTTGGAGTCATGCAATGGTATTAGAGTCATGCAATGGTGTTGGAAAAATGCAATTGTGTTGGAATCATGCTATGCTGTTGAAGTCATGCTGTGGTGTTGGAGTCATGCTATGGTGTTGATATCATGCTATGGTGTTGGAATCATGCTATGGTGTTAGAATCATGCTATGGTGTTGGAGTCCTGCTATGGTGTTGGACTCATGCTATGGTTTTGGAGTTATGCTATGGTGTTGGAGTCATGCAATGGTGTTGGAGTCATGCAACGGTGTTGGAGTCATGCAACGGTGTTGGAATAATGCCTTGGTGTTGAAGTCATGCTAGGGTGTTGGAGTCATGCTATGGTGTTAGAGTCATGCCATGGTGTTGAAGTCATGCTATGGTGTTGGAGTCATGCAATGGTGTTGGAAAAATGCAATGGTGTTGGAATCATGCTATGCCGTTGAAGTCATGCTGTGGTGTTGGAGTCATGCTATGGTGTTGATATCATGCTATGGTGTTGGAACCATGCTATGGTGTTAGAATCATGCTATGGTGTTGAAGTCATGCAATGGTATTAGAGTCATGCTATGGTGTTGGAAAAATGCAATGGTGTTGGAATCATGCTATGCCGTTGAAGTCATGCTGTGGTGTTGGAGTCATGCTATGGTGTTGGAATCATGCTATGGTGTTAGAATCATGCTATGGTGATGGAGTTATGCTACGGTGTTGGAATCATGCTATGGTGTTAGAATCATGCTATGGTGATGGAGTTTTGCTATGGTGTTGGATTCATGCTATGGGGATGGAGTCATGCTATGGTTTTAGAGTAATGCTGTGGTGTTGGAAAATGCAATGGTGTTGGAATCATGCTATGGTATTGAAGTCATGCTATGGTGTTGGAGATATGCTATGGTGTTGGAGTCATGCTATGGCGGTGGAGTCATGCTATGGTGTTGGATTCATGCTTTGGTGTTGGATTCATGCTATGGTGATGGAGTTATGCTATGGTGTTGTAGTCATGCTATGGTGTTAGAATCATGCAATGGTGTTAGAATCATGCTATGGAGTTGGAATCATGCTATTGGGGTGGAGTCATGCTATGGTGTTGGAAACATGCTATGGTGTTAGAGTCATGCTATTTTGTTGAAGTCATGCTATGATGTTGGAGTCATGCTATGGTGTTGGAGTTATGCTACGGTGTTGGAATCATGATATGGTGTTAGAATCATGCTATGGTGATGGAGTTATGCTATGGTGTTGGAGTCATGCAATGGTGTTGGAATCATGCTATGGTGTTGAAGTCATGCTATGGTGATGGAGTTATGCTATGGTGTTGTAGTCATGCTGTGGTGTTAGAGTCATGCTATGGTGTTGGAGTCATGCAACGGTGTTGGAGTCATGCAACTGTGTTGGAGTCATGCAACGGTGTTGGAATCATGCCATGGTGTTGAAGTCATGCTATGGTGTTGGAGTCATGCAATGGTATTAGAGTCATGCAATGGTGTTGGAAAAATGCAATTGTGTTGGAATCATGCTATGCTGTTGAAGTCATGCTGTGGTGTTGGAGTCATGCTATGGTGTTGATATCATGCTATGGTGTTGGAATCATGCTATGGTGTTAGAATCATGCTATGGTGTTGGAGTCCTGCTATGGTGTTGGACTCATGCTATGGTTTTGGAGTTATGCTATGGTGTTGGAGTCATGCAATGGTGTTGGAGTCATGCAACGGTGTTGGAGTCATGCAACGGTGTTGGAATAATGCCTTGGTGTTGAAGTCATGCTAGGGTGTTGGAGTCATGCTATGGTGTTAGAGTCATGCCATGGTGTTGAAGTCATGCTATGGTGTTGGAGTCATGCAATGGTGTTGGAAAAATGCAATGGTGTTGGAATCATGCTATGCCGTTGAAGTCATGCTGTGGTGTTGGAGTCATGCTATGGTGTTGATATCATGCTATGGTGTTGGAACCATGCTATGGTGTTAGAATCATGCTATGGTGTTGAAGTCATGCAATGGTATTAGAGTCATGCTATGGTGTTGGAAAAATGCAATGGTGTTGGAATCATGCTATGCCGTTGAAGTCATGCTGTGGTGTTGGAGTCATGCTATGGTGTTGGAATCATGCTATGGTGTTAGAATCATGCTATGGTGATGGAGTTATGCTACGGTGTTGGAATCATGCTATGGTGTTAGAATCATGCTATGGTGATGGAGTTTTGCTATGGTGTTGGATTCATGCTATGGGGATGGAGTCATGCTATGGTTTTAGAGTAATGCTGTGGTGTTGGAAAATGCAATGGTGTTGGAATCATGCTATGGTATTGAAGTCATGCTATGGTGTTGGAGTCATGCTATGGTTTTGGAATCATGCTATGGTGTTAGAATCATGCTATGGTGTTGGAATCATGCTATGGTGTTGGAGTCATGCTACGGTGTTGGTGTCATGCTATGGTGTTGGAGTCATGCTGTGGTGTTGGAGACATGCGTGGTGTTGGATTCATGCGTGACCACGCAGTTGTGGGTGAACAGAAGGGATTAAGCACACACCCCTGTGGGGCCCAAGTGTTGAGGGTCAGTGTGGCGGAGTTGACATTGCCTACCCTCACCATCTGTGATTGGCCCGTTAGGAAGTCCAGGAGCCATTTGAGGAGGTGTTCAGGTCCACGGTAATAAACTTGGGGATGAGCGTGGAGGGGACAATGGTGTTGAATGCCGAGCTGTGGTCAATGAATAGCTTTCTCACATAGGCATTCCTCTTATCTAGGTGCCTGAGAGCAGTGTGGAGTGCAATTGAGATTGTGTCGACTTTGGATCTGTTGGGGCGGTATGCAAATTGAGTGGGTCTAGGGTGTCCGGGATGATGGAGTTGACGTGTGCAATAACCAGCCTTTCAAAGCACTTCATGATTACAGATGTGAGTGCTGCAGGGCGGTAGTCATTGTGGAACTAAGCCTTAGAATTCTTGGGAACAGGAATGATGTTGGTTAGCTTAGGACATAGGGGGATTACAAAGAGAGGTTGAAAATGACTGTGAATATGCCTGCCAGCTGTTCTGCGCATGCTCTGAGAATGCACCCTTACACAAGGCAAGGTGTTTTTATTGTGGAAGCATGCATAAAATGCATTGAGTATGTCTGGTAGAGAGCAGTGCCTGTGAGCGGAGCTGAGCTGTTGGAAATCCCGGAAATCCCGCTCATCCACTCCAGTGCTCCATGACCTTCCAACCACTCCGTGCTCACAGGAAGAAAAAAAACAGCCACTCCAAATTCACTCAATTCATTAAAATCACAATTGAATTTAAACTACACCCATCTATTTTTGTGACTACCTGGAACTACCACTGGTTTTGAAGTATTGAAACCAAACCATATGGATTTGAATTAAAAGATTTTTAATAAACATGAAAAGGTGAACGTAAGAAGCGCACATCATTTCAAATAGGCTACATGCAAATATTAAACAGCATATAAACACTCTAAATAGGTCAGGAGCCAGACAGGGAGGATAAGAAGGCTCCCCCTCTAGATTTCCCTGACTCCACTATCCTGTTTGCTCAGTGAATTGAGCAATGTGGGGTGTCTTGTCCGAAAGCAATGTTTCAGTAAAGCATAGAATATTGCAGTTACGATAGTCCTGTTGTAACAAATCCAAATCCATCAGAGTTCGTCTATCTTCTTATCAATAGAATGGAAGGAAGACGTGGCCGGTTTTCCCTTCTCCTTAATTTCGCCAAGACTCCCCTTTCCTTGCCTCTAACACCAGTGTTTCCTCTTAGATACCTTGAAAATTGGGTCGATTACAGAAAGAGCCCAGGGCAGATGAGTCGAAGTCGAAGTTGAAGCAGGAATTGAGGTAAGTAACTGCCGATCTGATGTTAAATTGTAATTTTTGGTTACAAGAAATGATAGCGGATATCTTTAGTAAAAATAAAGTAAAAAGAAATGCCAAAAGAATCTCAAAATAGCAAATTTGGGTAGGAGCTCACAAAACGGAGAACACCATCACATTTGTGGGTATCTCACTTTTCCATAGTGGGGTCACATTAGTTTGTATCCCAAACAGTTTGGATGCTACTGTAACGTCCTGACCAGAGTTCTTATGTGTTTTGCTTGTTTAGTGTTGGTCAGGACGTGAGCTGGGTGGGAATTCTATGTTGTGTGTCTAGTTTGTCTGTTTCTGTGTCCAGCCTAATATGGTTCTCAATCAGAGGCAGCTGTCAATCGTTGTCCCTGATTGAGAATCATATATAGGAGGCTTGTTTTGTGTTGGGATTTTGTGGGTGATTGTTTCCTGTCTTCTGTCTTTGTGTTCTGCACCAGATAGGACTGTTGTCGGTTTTCACATTTATTGTTTTGTTGTTTGTAGTGTTCACATATTCTTTATTAAATTATGTTGAACACTAGCCGCGCTGCGTTTTGGT
Organism: Salvelinus alpinus; assembly: GCF_045679555.1. Lineage (NCBI taxonomy): Eukaryota > Metazoa > Chordata > Actinopteri > Salmoniformes > Salmonidae > Salvelinus > Salvelinus alpinus. The sequence goes on along the minus strand of NC_092088.1, from coordinate 85,662,848 downwards.
CCTCTCCTTCATCCCAGGAAGAAAACCGTGACAGCTACGAACAGAAGTTGGCACATTGACGGTACCGACTTCAGACCAGTCTCCTGTGAGACCAATGTCTCATGGTCTGCCAAACACCATTCTAACTCTGCCACCTTTCACTGCAGCGGATGTACGACACTGATGGATGCGATGGATTAAGACGCATCCAATGCTAAAAACAGATATCTCTAGCTTTAACTGACGGATTTTGATGGTGATTTATTTTATTATGTTACTTAGATTGACGCACCGGTGCGTCAATTGACTCAAGGAAATTATACATTAACAAAAAGACATGGAACCCGTATTACTTAGTCCTTTATTATAACAGCTAATGCATATTTTCTTGTTTTTATTCCATTTCCTGTTTTTCGGAATTCGTGTGGCATGGATGGTGAGCTGCGGTCACTCGTACCAGTACCAGCTCCTGTATTGGCCATTACATTTACATTTAAGTCATTTAGCAGACGCTCTTATCCAGAGCGACTTACAAATTGGTGCATTCACCTTATGATATCCAGTGGAACAACCACTTTACAATAGTGCATCTAACTCTTTTAAGGGGGGGGGGGGGGGGGTTAGAATGATTACTTTATCCTATCCTAGGTATTCCTTAAAGAGGTGGGGTTTCAGGTGTCTCCGGAAGGTGGTGATTGACTCCGCTGACCTGGCGTCGTGAGGGCATCACAGCTATAGCTTCCAAGGCTACAAGGAAAACATAATGAAGCACCTGTGCATGCAGCAATGTGTTGAGGGGGTGAAAAAAGTTGTGATAGGGACAACATCGAACTGGCCGAGAAAAAGGTGTCCTATGAGCCTGTAGAGACATTTTCATGGGGGGGGGGGGGCTTCATCCCCAAGGACTGTAATTTACTGTAATATAATTGAAGACTGTTCATTGCTGTAGAACAAGTTTTTTTTTAGCTTTTCCTTGGAAAACAGGATTTGGGACAGGGTGTCTCTGGGATTTGGGACAGGATGTCTCTGAGTCTCTGGGACAGAGACACCCGAGCACAAAAAACTGCACATCCTCACAGCCTTGAAAGATGACTAATCTAACCTCAGAGTTGTGATGGCTACTTCAGTACTGGGAATAGGGGAAGACTTTTAGGGTACCTACCTGCAGTACTACACCTGCACCTGTCGACGACACAAGTTGTTCTGCTTCCACGAGCACATCCAATGCTAGCATCAGTAATTCTACATTTGTTGTTAGCCCAGCTAGCATGGACACTGACAGTTGTGAATCTGATGCAGCCGAAGAGCTACTCCCTCCCCACCCGGGAAAGCCCGGACAACAGACAGTGACGTTGGACCATCAAAGAGGATCAAATATGATGAGAACTACATTGATTTGGGGTTCACTTATATTGGGAGTAGTGCCTTGCCTCAGCCACAGTGTGTTATATGTGCAAAAGTACTATCTCACTACTCAATGAAACCTTCACTCATGTGCAGACATTTAGAAACAAAACATGCCAATTTGAAAAATAAGCAAAGGGAGTTTCTTGAGTGAGAATTAGTAAAACACGTATAAAAGCAAGAGATAACATTGATAATAATGGGCTAGAAGCATCTTATATGGTGAGCTACTGAGTGGCTAGGACCTACAAGCCCCATACTATTGTGGAGGATTTAATCTACCCATCGTGTCCGATTTTTTAAATGTTTTACAGCGAAAAAACAACATATATTTATGTTAGATCACCACCAAATCCAAAAAACACAGCCATTTTTCCCAGCCAAAGATAGAGTCACAAAAGCAAAAATAGAGATAAAATAATCACTAACCTTTGATAATCTTCATCAGATGACACTCATAGGACATCATGTTACACAATACATTTATGTTTTGTTCGATAATGTGCATATTTATATCCACAAATCTCAGTTTACATTGGCGCCATGTCTAGAAATGCCTCCAAAATATCTGGAGTAATTACAGAGAGCCACGTCAAATAACAGAAATACTCATCATAAACTTTGATGAAAGATACATGTATTACATATAATTAAAGATACACTTGTTCTTAACTTCTTGACGCTAGGGGTCAGATTATTATTATTTTTTAAATAATGTTCAAGGTAAACGGACTATTTCTCAGGTCCGGATCGTAGAATATATATCGTAGAATACGTAGAATACGAGTTTCGGCTTGATAGGTAATTCGGTGCCTGAGGAGCGACCTTAATTGGTGCTGAAAATCCAAATTTTCCGGGCGTTGCTACGGGGTCCTTGAATGAGCTATTGGAAAGAAACATTAGGGTCCGTCTCCATGGGCCGAAGCGGTTTCAATGCACCTAGCCTTGTGACTCTGGGACTTTTCTAAATGTCGTAATTATAACAATGGTCAAAATGAATTTAAGTTATTGCAAATGTATGAGGCTGTTTCTCGGTCTGAGAACCTTCTAGAGCCACATAACTCACTGTGCACTATCGACTAGAACAGGTTTCTAAAGTTTCAGAGCTCTAGGTCTGACGGTTCTTTGATAGTTCGAACAAAGGTAAATATTGCAGGCTCTCTGTGTCTGTAAGCCCCACACTTTGTCACTCCGTCCTTGCTGTGTGTGTGTGTGTGTGTGTGTGTGAGAGATTTTATTTGACATCTGATGGGAGAAATGACTGATTTACAGTTCATGAGGGTTGCCTAATCACACATATGAAGTTTTGGAAAGATGTTACCTTTTTAACCCTTCGAAACAGCCCTTATGACCCCAATTTAAGGCACTTCCAGTTGGCACAAGAAGCCTGAAAGTAAACACATATCCTCATTAGGGTAAGCTTTTACAGAATCCTGAGTTTAAAGTCTTTATGTTAAGAATGGACGGATTTACACAGGGTTGAATGCAGTGTTTTCACAAACTGCAGGTTCGGTATAACAAAACACCTTTAGGGTGAATTTAACAACTTCCGGTCGCTCCATGAAGCTTAGAATCAACACAGGTTGACTTCATAGTGGCCTGATGAATTGTCATGGAAGACAGGTTCATAAGGCATTCATAACCCTCATAGGCTTCAGGTTGAATTTAGGGGAGCAGGCAATGTATTCCTATGGGGAGAGAAGTCATTGCAAACTGTTTGATGTAAACAGCCTGTTTTCACTGTTAAGGGTTAATGCCACACGGTCAAGGTTAGGCTTGCACAGATTGGGAGGACCTTAGGAACGTTCCTGAGGTTTAATTGTGCTTCTAACCCTAACGGTTCCCCCGCTGTCACTCAACAGCACCTGAAATTTAGGGCCAGGCTTCGTTTTGGGCCTACTTTTTTTCACGGTCGCTGCGCTCAGACCGAGTTACGGTCAAGCGGGGCATCTCGTTGACCTCGGCACGGCCTAGAGATTATGGTAATGCTATTGCAGGCTCTGTGTGTTTTTAAGCCCATCCTGTGTGTGTGTGTGTGTGTGTGTGTGTGTGTGTGTGTGTGTGTGTGTGTGTGTGTGTGTGTGTGTGTGTGTGTGTGTGTGTGTGTGTGTGTGTGTGTGTGTGTGTGTGTGTGTGTGTGTGTGTGTGTGTGTGTGTGTGTGTGTGTGAGAAAGGATGGGAAACTCCTCTGCATGTGACAAGGATGGTAGAAACATTGTTGAAATATTTCTGTTGTTTTCTATTCCTGTCATTTCTGTCTCTGGCTCTTTTCTCCCATTACTGGCTGCAACAAGAAAGGATAGACTGAGTGACAAATGCAAATACAAACATTTTTTGGAACATCAAACATGCATGCTTAATTTTCAAACCATTACCCTATAAACTGGGTTCATCATTATTTTCCTACACATACTTTATAGCTCACACATTGGATTGAGACAGATGCGTTGAGATAGATGAACATTTCAGTAAAATATTACCACGGGAGAAGTGGATGTTTCAGTTAAATATTTCCAATCAGAGAAGTGGATGTTTCAGTAAATTATGTCCAATCAGAGAGGTGGATGTTTCAGTAAAATATTTCCAATCAGAGAAGTGGATGTTTCAGTAAAATATTTCCAATCAGAGAAGTCGATGTTTCAGAACAATATTACCATGAGAAAAATGTATGTTTCAGTAAAATATTACCACGAGAGAAGTGGATGTTTCAGTAAAATATTACCACGAGAGAAGTGGATGTTTCGGTAAAATATTTCCAATCAGAGAAATGGACGTTTCAGAACAATATTACCACGAGAGAAGTCGATATTTCAGAACAATATTACCATGAGAGAAATGGATGTTTCAGGAAAATATTACCATGAGAGAAATGGACGTTTCAGAACAATATTTCCACGAGAGAAGTGGATGTTTCAGAACAATATTACCATGAGAGAAGTGGATGTTTCAGTAAATATGTCCATGATAGAAAAGGATGTTTCAGTAAAATATTATCATGAGAAAAGTGGATGTTTCAGTAAAATATGTCCATGATAGAAGTGGATGTTTCAGTAAAATATTATCATGAGAAAAGTGGATGTTTCAATAAATATGTCCATGATAGAAAAGGATGTTTCAGTAAAATATTACCATGAGAGAAATGGATGTTGGTGTGTGTGTGTACGTCTATTACCATCCGGCATGCTCGGCTCTCGGCAGCACGCCAGCGGTGTCTCACTGCAGTAATGAGTCTACTCAAGTGAGGAGAAGTGATTGAATGGGATAACCTCAGCACACAAGGACGGGGAGGATTGCTATTATCTCTGTTCTCTGGACTGGAGGAGCAAGTGGTTCAGTCAATGTCTGTTCTCTGGACTGGAGGAGCTAGTGGTTCAGTCACTGTCTGTTCTCTGGACTGGAGGAGCTAGTGGTTCAGTCACTGTCTGTTCTCTGGACTGGAGGAACTAGTGGTTCAGTCACTGTCTGTTCTCTGGACTGGAGGAGCTAGTGGTTCAGTCACTGTCTGTTCTCTGGACTGGAGGAGCTAGTGGTTCAGTCACTGTCTGTTCTCTGGACTGGAGGAGCTAGTGGTTCAGTCACTGTCTGTTCTCTGGATTGGAGGAGCGAGTGGTTCAGTCACTGTCTGTTCTCTGGACTGGATGAGCTAGTGGTTCAGTCACTGCCTGTTCTCTGGATTGGAGGAGCGAGTGGTTCAGTCACTGTCTGTTCTCTGGATTGGAGGAGCGAGTGGTTCAGTCACTGTCTGTTCTCTGGACTGGAGGAGCTAGTGGTTCAGTCACTGTCTGTTCTCTGGACTGGAGGAGCGAGTGGTTCAGTCACTGTCTGTTCTCTGGAGTGGAGGAGCTAGTGGTTCAGTCACTGTCTGTTCTCTGGACTGGAGGAACTAGTGGTTCAGTCACTGTCTGTTCTCTGGACTGGAGGAGCGAGTGGTTCAGTCACTGTCTGTTCTCTGGAGTGGAGGAGCTAGTGGTTCAGTCACTGTCTGTTCTCTGGACTGGAGGAGCTAGTGGTTCAGTCACTGTCTGTTCTCTGGACTGGAGGAGCTAGTGGTTCAGTCACTGTCTGTTCTCTGGACTGGAGGAGCTAGTGGTTCAGTCACTGTCTGTTCTCTGGACTGGAGGAGCTAGTGGTTCAGTCACTGTCTTTTTATTCTCCCCTTGATGTTCATGGTTGCTGATCCAGGTTTTAATTAAGGTTAAGGGAATTCGTGATTTAGTTTCAATGCATATCTACCTCCACCTCTTCAGCATATTAATAATATGTATTTATTTGTCTTGCCATCCTTTTTTGGTCAGTATGTGCCCAACATAGCAGGTAGTGGTGGGCTGGACACTGTCACTCATCTAGTTATAGATGTCTATAGAGCCTGTCTGTATTCATGATGTCTGTAACCATTAGCTAAACTGTAATGTAATATTGACATAAACTCAGAACCACGTGTTTTGCAAGCTGATCAATGGACAGTTAATTATCTCTGTCAAATTAATATGTAGCTTAAATGTATGTTTGTACTTGTTGAAATAAAGGTAGTGACACTCCAATAAAACACTTTTACAATAAGCCTAAATCTAAAAACACATACAACCTATTGATATAATACATCATTTTAAAAGCAGGACACTAATCCCTCCAAAGAGTAGGCATTAGTCTGTTTGAGAAAGTTTGAAAACTAAGCAACCTGCCTACAAATTCTTTGAAGTACAATAGACCAACATAGCTAGTGTAGTAGGGCAAAGCTGTGTGCTAAAAGTACCTGGTAGAGCATGGGTGAAGTAAGCGTTGTGGTCATGTGAATGTCCTTCTTTTTTCGGCTTCAGACCAATGCCTACTTTCACTTAACTTAGTTTTCGTGTTTCATTTTCATGGTTTTTAGAAAGAAAGCGGATTGTACAACATTTCCACATGCAAATGTTCTCTTTCAAAAATGTAGTAATTTGCTCTTCAAATGACGTTATAAAAATGCTTTGTCTCACAGAATTTATTGTTGTAGGTTTTACTTAATAGACATGGCCATTTGCAATTATGCAAAACAAATAGATTCACCCTTTAAAGAGGGGAGGGGGATCATTCCTGTAAGTGACTCTCAAATGTATTTTTAATTTAGCTGAGTGAGCATTAGGAAAGACATCCCCTAGACCTCCCTCCAGTTTTTTACTTGTTGATGGCTACTTCAGATTTTCGGTATCACAATGAAAATGAACTTGACAATTTTGATCAGTCAGCGAGAATTTGGAATCTGTCAATTGAAATAGGTTAATTAGGCCCTAATCTATAGATTTCATATGACTGGACAGGTGCACAGCCATGGGTGGGCCTGGGAGGTCATAGGCCTACCCACTAGGGAGACAGGTCCACAAACTGGGGAGCCAAGCCCAGCCAATCAGAATAAGTTTTCTCGAACACGACATTGGAGGTGGCATATTGTAGAGAAATTAACATTAAATTATCTGGCAACAGCTCTGGTGGACATTTCTGCAGTCAGTATGCCAATTGCACACTCCCTCAACATTTGAGACATCTGTGGCATAGGGTTGTGTGAGAAAACTGCATATTTCAGAATGGTATTTTATTGCCCCCAGCACAAGGTGCAGCTGTGTAATGATCATGCTTTTAAATCAGCTTCTTGATATGCTACACTTGTAAGGTGGATGGACTATCTTGGTAAAGTAGAAATACTCACTAACAGGGATGTAGACACATTTTGTAAAACATTTGAGAGAAATAAGCTTTCTGGTATCTTTTATTTCAGCTCATGAAACAGAGCTCTGAAACAGGAAGGGTAGGAAGACACCTATGCAGCATTGAATATCCCCCAAAACACAGTGGCCTCCATAATTCTTAAATGGAAGTAGTTTGGAACCACCAAGACTCTTCCTAGAGCTGGCTGCCCGGCCAAACGTATTAATCGGGGGAGAAGGGCCTTGGTCAGGGAGGTGACCAAGAACCCAATGGTCACTCTGACAGATCTCCAGACTTCCTTTATGGAGATGAGAGAACATTCCAGAAGGACAAGCATCTCTGCAGCACTCCGCTAATCAGGCCTTTATGGTACAGTGGCCAGACGGAAGCCACTCCTCAGTAAAAGGCACATGACAGCCGACTTGGAGTTTGCCAAAACTATTTGGCCTGAATGCCAAGCGTCACGTCTGGAGGAAACCTGGCACCATCCCCATGGTGGTGGCAGCATCATGCTGTGGGGATGTTTTTCATTGGCAGGGACTGGGAGACTAGTCAGGATGGAGGGAAATATGTACAGAGAGATCCTTATGGAAAACCTGCTCCAGAACGCTCAGAACCTCAAGACTGGGGTGAAAGTTTACCTTCCAAGAGGACAACGACCCTAAGCACACAACCAAGGCAACGCAGGAGTGGCTTCGGGACAAGTCTCTGAATGTCCTTGAGTGGCCCAGCCAGAGCCCGGACTTGAACCCAATCAAACATCTCTGGAGAGAACTGAAAATAGCTGTGCAGCAACGCTCCCCATATACATGTGTGCCAAGCTTGTAGCGTCATACCCAAGAAGACTCGAGGCTGTAATCGCAGGAAAAGGTGATTCAACATAGTACTGAGTAAAGGGTCTGAATACTTATGTAAATGTGATTTTTCATATATATATTTTATGCAAACAGTTCTAAAAAACTGTTTTTGCTTCGTCATTATGGGGTATTGTGTGTAGATTGATGAGGGGAAAAAACGATTTAACGGGATCGATATGACAACAGCCAGTGAAAGTGCAGGGCGCAAAGTTCAAAACAACAGAAATCTCATAATTAAAATTCCTCAAACATAGAAGTATTTTACACCATTTTAAAGATACATTTGTTGTTAATCCCACCACAGTGTCCGATTTCAAAAAGGCTTTACGACGAAAGCACACCAAACGATTATGTTAGGTCTGCACCTACTCACCGAAAAACACAGCCATTTCTCCAGTCAAAGAGAGGAGTCACAAAAAGCAGAAATAGAGATAAAATGAATCACTAACCTTTGATGATCTTCATCAGATGACACGCATAGGACTTCTTGTTACACAATACATGTATGTTTTATTCGATAAAGTGCATATTTATATCCAAAAATCTCAGTTTACATTGGCGCGTTACGTTCAGTAATGTTTTGCTTCCAACATTTTGCAGAGAGCTACATCAATTTACAGAAATAGTTATCATAAACTTTAATATAAGATACAAGTGTTGTGCACAGAATTAGAAATATACTTCTCCTTAATGCAACCGCTGTGTCAGATTTTCAAATATTTTTTACAGAAAAAGCAAACCATGCAATAATCTGAGTACAGTGTTCAGACAACAAAACCAGCCATACAGATATCCGCCATGTTGGAGTCAACAGAAGTCAGCAACAGAAGTCAGCAATATAAATATTCACTTACCTTATGTCAAACGATGTATAGAATCAATCTTTAGGATGTTTTTATCATTAATCTTCAATAATGTTTCAACCGGAGAATTCCTTTGTCTTCAGAAATGCAATAGAATGCAAGCTAACTCTCACGTGAACGCGCATAGTCAGCTCATGGCACTCTGCCAGACCCCTGACTCAAAGAGCCCTCATTCCCCCCTCCTTCACAGTAGAAGCATCAAACAAGGTTCTAAAGACTGTTGACATCTAGTGGACGCCCTAGGAAGTGCAATATGACCAATATTCCACTGTATATTCGATAGGTGATGAGTTGAATAACTACAAACCTCAGATTTCCCACTTCCTGGTTGGATATTTTCTCAGGTTTGGCCATATGAGGCCATATGAGTTATTAGTTTATACTCACAGACATCATTCAAACAGTTTTAGAAACTTCAGAGTGTTTGCTATCCAAATATACTAATAATATGCATATCTTAGCTTCCAGGACTGAGTAGCAGGCAGTTTACTCTGGGCACCTTATTCATCCAAGCTACTCAATACTGCCCCCAGCCATAAGAAGTGAATTGAATTTTAAACCCCAAATCTATTTCGCATGAAGAAACAACCTGTCATTCATCACAAGCTTCGTGAATATCTGGGTTTTCCCTCTTCAAAATGCAGAAAGATTGCATTTAATCAGTGGACATCACTTGTTTTTATTACATCACACCTTTTTATAATTGTTTTCTTTACTAAGGTTTATTATTATTATTATTATTATTATTGCTAAAGGTACTATATAGGTGTAAACATGCAGAAAGTAGTTTGAATGCATTTTATTGAAGGGAAACAATAACAGTCTTTTTTGGCAACATAGTGATATATTCTTATATGCTGTATAATGAGGAATTCAACTACAAAATGCTAGTCTTCTCCCATATTTTTAACCATTGCCCCCACTCACAAGGTGTATAAACAACAACAATAAATACAAATAAACTAAGATAATAGATACAAAACAAAACAAAAATGTGAAGAAGATAAATAAATCAACTCTAATTTACACATGTAGGACAGTATGCAAGTGTGTGTGCATGGACTTTGCAGATGTATTTCTCACATGTGCAGCACATAGTATTTGTTTTACAGTCCTTGTTGGGGGACAGAATTGGCATCTCCTCCTCTTGCCTGCCCCAGCTGCAGCCTCAGGTGGATCAGGACAAGATTCAGTCCCCTGAACAGCTTTCACAAGCACTACAGAGGCTGCTGTGCAGGGGAAGCGTTCCCTTCTTTGAATGTGTGGGGTTACAAGTGCCTTTCCCAGCTGCTCCAGGAACACCCTCCTATTGTTCTGCTTATCAGGCATTCAGGAAGGGTTGATTCCTACTCACTGCCACAGTCATACTCTGGACCTAGTTTTGTCCCATGGAATAAATGTTGTAGATCTTAATGTTTTTCCACATAATCCTGGACTATCGGACCACCATTTTATTACGTTTGCAATCGCAACAAATAATCTGCTCAGACCCCAACCAAGGAGCATCAAAAGTCGTGCTATAAATTCTCAGACAACACAAAAATTCCTTGATGCCCTTCCAGACTCCTTCTGCCTACCCAAGGACGTCAGAGGACAAAAATCAGTTAACCACCTAACTGAGGAACTCAATTTAACCTTGCGCAATACCCTAGATGCAGTTGCACCCCTAAAAACGAAAAACATTTGTCATAAGAAACTAGCTCCCTGGTATACAGAAAATACCCGAGCTTTGAAGCAAGCTTCCAGGAAATTGGAACGGAAATGGCGCCACACCAAACTGGAAGTCTTCCGACTAGCTTGGAAAGACAGTACCGTGCAGTACCGAAGAGCCCTCACTGCTGCTCGCTCATCCTACTTTTCCAACTTAATCGAGGAAAATAAGAACAATCCAAAATTTCTTTTTGATACTGTTGCGAAACTAACTAAAAAGCAGCATTCCCCAAGAGAGGATGGCTTTCACTTCAGCAGTAATAAATTCATGAACTTCTTTGAGGAAAAGATCATGACCATTAGAAAGCAAATTACGGACTCCTCTTTGAATCTGCGTATTCCTCCAGGGCTTAGCTGTCCTGGATCTGCACAGCTCTGCGAGGGCCTGGGATCGGGAGAGACACTTAAGTGTTTTAGTACTATATCTCTTGACACAATGATGAAAATAATCATGGCCTCTAAACCTTCAAGCTGCATACTGGATCCTATTCCTACTAAACTGCTGAAGGAGCTGCTTCCTGTGCTTGGCCCTCCTATGTTGAACATAATAAACAGCTCTCTATCCACCGGATGTGTACCAAACTCACTAAAAGTGGCAGTGATAAAGCCTCTCTTGAAAAAGCCAAACCTTGACCCGGAAAATATAAAAAACTATCGGCCTATATCGAATCTTCCATTCCTCTCAAAGATTTTAGAAAAAGCTGTTGCGCAGCAACTCACTGCCTTTCTGAAGACAAATAATGTATACGAAATGCTTCAGTCTGGTTTTAGACCCCATCATAGCACTGAGACTGCACTTGTGAAGGTGGTAAATGACCTTTTAATGGCGTCAGACCGAGGCTCTGCATCTGTCCTCGTGCTACTAGACCTTAGTGCTGCCTTTGACACCATCGATCACCACATTCTTTTGGAGAGACTGGAAACCCAAATTGGTCTACACGGACAAGTTCTGGCCTGGTTTAGATCTTACCTGTCGGAAAGATATCAGTTTGTCTCTGTGAATGGTCTGTCCTCTGACAAATCAACTGTACATTTCGGTGTTCCTCAAGGTTCCGTTTTAGGACCACTATTGTTTTCACTATATATTTTACCTCTTGGGGATGTTATTCGAAAACATAATGTTAACTTTCACTGCTATGCGGATGACACACAGCTGTACATTTCAATGAAACATGGTGAAGCCCCAAAATTGCCCTCGCTAGAAGCCTGTGTTTCAGACATAAGGAAGTGGATGGCTGAAAACTTTCTACTTTTAAACTCGGACAAAACAGAGATGCTTGTTCTAGGTCCCAAGAAACAAAGAGATCTTCTGTTAAATCTGACAATTCATCTTGATGGTTGTAAAGTCGTCTCAAATAAAACTGTGAAGGACCTCGGCGTTACTCTTGACCCTGATCTCTCTTTTGACGAACATATCAAGACTGTTTCAAGGACAGCTTTTTTCCATCTACGTAACATTGCAAAAATCAGAAATGTTCTGTCCAAAAATGATGCAGAAAAATTAATCCATGCATTTGTTACTTCTAGGTTAGACTACTGCAATGCTCTACTTTCCGGCTACCCGGATAAAGCACTAAATAAACTTCAGTTAGTGCTAAATACGGCTGCTAGAATCCTGACTAGAACCAAGAAATTTGATCATATTACTCCAGTGCTAGCTTCCCTACACTGGCTTCCTGTTAAGGCAAGGGCTGATTTCAAGGTTTTACTGTTAACCTATAAAGCGTTACATGGGCTTGCTCCTAGCTATCTTTCCGAGTTGGTCCTGCCGTACATACCAATACGTACGCTACGGTCACAAGACGCAGGCCTCCTAATTGTCCCTAGAATTTCTAAGCAAACAGCGGGAGGCAGGGCTTTCTCCTATAGATCTCCATTTTTATGGAACAGTCTGCCTACCCATGTGAGAGACGCAGACTCGGTCTCAACCTTTAAGTCTTTACTGAAGACTTATCTCTTCAGTAGGTCATATGATTGAGTGTAGCCTGGCCCAGGAGTGTGAAGGTGAACGGAAAGGCTCTGGAGCAACGAACCGCCCTTGCTGTCTCTGCCAGGCCGGTTCCCCTCTCTCCACTGGGATTCTCTGCCTCTAACCCTGTTACAGGGGCTGAGTCACTGGCTTGCTGGTGCTCTTTCATGCCGTCCCTAGGAGGGGTGCGTCACTTGAGTGGGTTGAGTTACTGACGTGATCTTCCTGTCTGGGTTGGCGCCCCCCTTGGTTTGTGCTGTGGTGGAGACCTTTGTGGGCTATACTCGGCCTTGTCTCAGGATTGTAAGTTGGTGGTTGAGGATTTCCCTCTAGTGGTGCGGGGGCTGTGCTTTGGCAAAGTGGGTGGGGTTATATCCTTCCTATTTGGCCCTGTCCGGGGGTTTCTTCGGATGGGGCCACAGTGTCTCCTGACCGCTCCTGTCTCAGCCTCCAGTATTTATGCTGCAGTAGTTTGTGTCGGGGGGCTAGGGTCAGTTGGTTACCTGGAGTACTTCTCCTGTCTTATCCAGTGTCCTGTGTGAATTTAAGTATTCTCTCTCTAATTCTCTCGTTCTCTCTGAGAACCTGAGCCCTAGGACCATACGTCAGGACTACCGGGCATGATGACACCTTGCTGTCCCCAGTCCGCCTGGCCTTGCTGCTATTCCAGTTTCAACTGTTCTGCCTGTGGTTACGGAACCCCTACCTGTCCCAGACCTGCTGTTTTCAACTCTTAATGATCGGCTATGAAAAGCCAACTGAGATTTATTCCTGATTATTATTTGACCATGCTTGTCATTTATGAACATTTTGAAAATCTTGGCTCTCTCTAATTTTCTCCTTCTCTCTTTCTTTCTCTCGGAGGACCTGAGCCCTAGGACCATACGTCGGGACTACCGGCCGTGGTGACTCCTTGCTGTCCCCAGTCCGCCTGGCCTTGCTGCTATTCCAGTTTCAACTGTTCTGCCTGCGGTCATGGAACCCCTACCTGTCCCAGACCTGCTGTTTTCAACTCTTAATGATCGGCTATGAAAAGCCAACTGAGATTTATTCCTGATTATTATTTGACCATGCTTGTCATTTATGGAAATTTTGAAAATCTTGGCTCTCTCTAATTTTCTCCTTCTCTCTTTCTTTCTCTCGGAGGACCTGGGCCCTAGGACCATGCGTCGGGACTGCCGCCCGTGGTGACTCCTTGCTGTCCCCAGTCCGCCTGGCCTTGCTGCTATTCCAGTTTCAGCTGTTCTGCCTGCGGTTATGGAACCGCCACCTGTCCCAGACCTGTTGTTTTTCAACTCTTGATGATCGGCTATGAAAAGCCAACTGAAAATTATTCATGATTATTATTTGACCATGCTTGTCACTTATGAACATTTTTGAACATCTTTGTCATGTTTTGTCATTGATTATCATGTCTTGTCCCTGTGCTTCCCTTCTATTCGTTTCCCTCTGCTGGTCTTATTAGGTTCTTTCCCTCTTTCTATCCCTCTCTCTCCCTCTTTCGCTCTCTCTCTCTATCGTTCCGTTCCTGCTCCCAGCTGTTCCTCATTCTCCTAACTACCTCATTTACTCTTTCACACCTGTCCCCTATTTTGCCCTCTGATTAGAGCCCCTATTTCTCCCTCTGTTTTCCGCTTCTGTCCTTGTCGGATCCTTGTTTGATGTTTGCTGTTCTGTGTCCTTGTTCCGCCCTGTCGTGTTTTTGCCTTCTTCAGATGCTGCGTGTGAGCAGGTGTCTATGTCAGCTACGGCCTGTGCCTTCCCGAAGCGACCTGCAGTCTGTGGTCGCGTCTCCAGTCGTTCCTCTCTACTGACGAGAGGATTTCAGTTTTCCTGTTTTGTATTTACCTAAGATATATCCAGGAGTATCGTTTTTGTTTAAGACTGGAATAAAGACTCTGTTTCTGTTAAGTCGCTTTTGGGTCCTCATTCACCAGCATAACAGAAGGATCCGACCAAGAATGGACCCAGCGACTACGGATTCTCGCTACACTGCCGTCGAGATCCAGGGAGCAATGCTCGGCAGACACGAGCAGGAATTGTCTGCTGCTCGTCATGCCGTTGAGACCCTGGCCGCTCAGGTCTCCGACCTCTCAGGACAGTTTCAGAGTCTTCGTCTCGTGCCACCAGCTACTTCCTGGTCTTCCGAGTCTCCGGAACCTAGGGTTAATAACCCACCATGTTACTCTGGGCAGCCCACTGAGTGCCGCTCCTTTCTCACCCAGTGTGATATTGTGTTCTCTCTCCAGCCCAACACATACTCAAGAGAGAGAGCTCGGATCGCCTACGTCATATCACTCCTTACTGGTCGGGCTCGGGAGTGGGGCACAGCTATCTGGGAGGCAAGGGCTGAGTGTACTAACGATTATCTGAACTTTAAAGAGGAGATGATACGGGTTTTTGATCGTTCAGTTTTTGGGAAGGAGGCTTCCAGGGCCCTGGCTTCCCTATGTCAAGGTGATCGATCCATAACGGATTACTCTATAGAGTTTCGCACTCTTGCTGCCTCCAGTGACTGGAACGAGCCGGCGTTGCTCGCTCGTTTTCTGGAGGGACTCCACGCTGAGGTTAAAGATGAGATTCTCTCCCGGGAGGTTCCTTCCAGCGTGGACTCTTTGATTGCACTCGCCATCCGCATAGAACGACGGGTAGATCTTCGTCACCGAGCTCGTGGAAGAGAGCTCGCGTTAACGGTGTTCCCCCTCTCCGCATCTCAACCATCTCCTCCCACCGGCTCAGAGACTGAGCCCATGCAGCTGGGAGGTATTCGCATCTCGACTAAGGAGAGGGAACGGAGAATCACCAACCGCCTTTGCCTCTATTGCGGTTCTGCTGGACATTTTGTCATTTCATGTCCAGTAAAAGCCAGAGCTCATCAGTAAGCGGAGGGCTACTGGTGAGCGCTACTACTCAGGTCTCTCCATCAAGATCCTGTACTACCTTGTCGGTCCATCTACGCTGGTCTGGTTCGGCTGCTTCCTGCAGTGCCTTGATAGACTCTGGGGCTGAGGGTTGTTTTATGGACGAAGCATGGGCTCGGAAACATGACATTCCTCTCAGACAGTTAGGGAAGCCCACGCCCATGTTCGCCTTAGATGGTAGTCTTCTCCCCAGTATCAGATGTGAGACACTACCTTTAACCCTCACAGTATCTGGTAACCACAGTGAGACTATTTCCTTTTTGATTTTTCGTTCACCTTTTACACCTGTTGTTTTGGGTCATCCCTGGCTAGTATGTCATAATCCTTCTATTAATTGGTCTAGTAATTCTATCCTATCCTGGAACGTTTCTTGTCATGTGAAGTGTTTAATGTCTGCTATCCCTCCTGTTTCTTCTGTCCCCTCTTCTCAGGAGGAACCTGGTGATTTGACAGGAGTGCCGGAGGAATATCATGATCTGCGCACGGTCTTCAGTCGGTCCAGAGCCAACTCCCTTCCTCCTCACCGGTCGTATGATTGTTGTATTGATCTCCTTCCGGGGACCACTCCCCCTCGGGGTAGACTATACTCTCTGTCGGCTCCCGAACGTAAGGCTCTCGAGGATTATCTGTCTGTTTCTCTCGACGCGGGTACCGTGGTGCCTTCTTCCTCTCCCGCCGGAGCGGGGGGTTTTTTTGTTAAAAAGAAGGACGGTACTCTGCGCCCCTGCGTGGATTATCGAGGGCTGAATGACATAACGGTTAAGAATCGTTATCCGCTTCCCCTTATGTCGTCAGCCTTCGAGATTCTGCAGGGAGCCAGGTTCTTTACTAAGTTGGACCTTCGTAACGCTTACCATCTCGTGCGCATCAGAGAGGGGGACGAGTGGAAAACGGCGTTTAACACTCCGTTAGGGCATTTTGAATACCGGGTTCTGCCGTTCGGTCTCGCTAATGCTCCAGCTGTCTTTCAGGCATTAGTTAATGATGTACTGAGAGACATGCTGAACATCTTTGTTTTCGTTTACCTTGACGATATCCTGATTTTTTCACCGTCACTCGAGATTCATGTTCAGCACGTTCGACGTGTACTCCAGCGCCTTTTAGAGAATTGTCTCTACGTGAAGGCTGAGAAGTGCGCCTTTCATGTCTCCTCTGTCACATTTCTCGGTTCTGTTATTTCCGCTGAAGGCATTCAGATGGATCCCGCTAAGGTCCAGGCTGTCAGCGATTGGCCCGTTCCTAAGTCACGTGTCGAGTTGCAGCGCTTTCTCGGTTTCGCTAATTTCTATCGGCGTTTCATTCGAAATTTCGGTCAAGCGGCTGCTCCTCTCACAGCTCTTACTTCTGTCAAGACGTGCTTTAAGTGGTCCGGTTCCGCCCAGGGAGCTTTTGATCTCCTCAAGAAGCGATTTACATCCGCTCCTATCCTTGTTACTCCTGACGTCACTAAACAATTCATTGTCGAGGTTGACGCTTCAGAGGTGGGCGTGGGAGCCATTCTGTCCCAGCGCTTCCATTCAGACGATAAGGTCCATCCTTGCGCTTATTTTTCTCATCGCCTGTCGCCATCGGAACGCAACTATGATGTGGGTAACCGCGAACTGCTCGCCATCCGCTTAGCCCTAGGCGAATGGCGACAGTGGTTGGAGGGGGCGACCGTCCCTTTTGTCGTTTGGACTGACCATAAGAACCTTGAGTACATCCGTTCTGCCAAACGACTTAATGCACGTCAAGCTCGTTGGGCGTTGTTTTTCACTCGTTTCGAGTTCGTGATTTCTTATCGCCCGGGAAATAAGAACACCAAGCCTGATGCCTTATCCCGTCTCTTTAGTTCTTCTGTGGCTTCTACCGACCCCGAGGGGATTCTCCCTGAAGGGCGTGTTGTCGGGTTGACTGTATGGGGAATTGAGAGACAGGTAAAGCAAGCTCTCACTCACACTGCGTCGCCGCGCGCTTGTCCTAGTAACCTTCTTTTCGTTCCTGTCTCTACTCGTCTGGCTGTTCTTCAGTGGGCTCACTCTGCCAAGTTAGCTGGCCACCCCGGCGTTCGGGGTACGCTTGCTTCTATTCGCCAGCGGTTTTGGTGGCCTACTCAGGAGCGTGACACGCGCCGTTTCGTGGCTGCTTGTTCGGACTGCGCGCAGACTAAGTCAGGTAACTCTCCTCCTGCCGGTCGTCTCAGACCGCTTCCCATTCCTTCTCGACCATGGTCTCACATCGCCTTAGACTTTATTACCGGTCTGCCTTCGTCTGCGGGGAAGACTGTGATTCTTACGGTTGTCGATAGGTTCTCTAAGGCGGCACATTTCATTCCCCTCGCTAAGCTTCCTTCCGCTAAGGAGACGGCACAAATCATCATTGAGAATGTGTTCAGAATTCATGGCCTCCCGTTAGACGCCGTTTCAGACAGAGGTCCGCAATTCACGTCACAGTTTTGGAGGGAGTTCTGTCGTTTGATTGGTGCTTCCGTCAGTCTCTCTTCCGGTTTTCATCCCCAGTCTAACGGTCAAGCAGAAAGGGCCAATCAGACGATTGGTCGCATATTACGCAGCCTTTCTTTTCGAAACCCTGCGTCTTGGGCAGAACAGCTCCCCTGGGCAGAATACGCTCACAACTCGCTTCCTTCGTCTGCTACTGGGCTATCTCCGTTTCAGAGTAGTCTTGGGTACCAGCCTCCTCTGTTCTCGTCCCAGCTCGCCGAGTCCAGCGTTCCCTCCGCTCAGGCTTTTGTCCAACGTTGTGAGCGCACCTGGAGGAGGGTCAGGTCTGCACTTTGCCGTTACAGGGCGCAGACTGTGAGAGCCGCCAATAAACGTAGGATTAAGAGTCCTAGGTATTGTCGCGGTCAGAGAGTGTGGCTTTCCACTCGTAACCTTCCCCTTACGACAGCTTCTCGCAAGTTGACTCCGCGGTTCATTGGTCCGTTCCGTGTCTCTCAGGTCGTCAATCCTGTCGCTGTGCGACTGCTTCTTCCGCGACATCTTCGTCGCGTCCACCCTGTCTTCCATGTCTCCTGTGTCAAGCCTTTTCTTCGCGCCCCCGTTCGTCTTCCCTCCCCCCCCCCCGTCCTTGTCGAGGGCGCACCTATTTACAAGGTACGGAAGATCATGGACATGCGTTCTCGGGGACGTGGTCACCAGTACTTAGTGGATTGGGAGGGTTACGGTCCTGAGGAGAGGAGTTGGGTTCCATCTCGGGACGTGCTGGACCGTTCGTTGATTGATGATTTCCTCCGTTGCCGCCAGGGTTCCTCCTCGAGTGCGCCAGGAGGCGCTCGGTGAGTGGGGGGGTACTGTCATGTTTTGTCATTGATTATCATGTCTTGTCCCTGTGCTTCCCTTCTATTCGTTTCCCTCTGCTGGTCTTATTAGGTTCTTTCCCTCTTTCTATCCCTCTCTCTCCCTCTTTCGCTCTCTCTCTCTATCGTTCCGTTCCTGCTCCCAGCTGTTCCTCATTCTCCTAACTACCTCATTTACTCTTTCACACCTGTCCCCTATTTTGCCCTCTGATTAGAGTCCCTATTTCTCCCTCTGTTTTCCGCTTCTGTCCTTGTCGGATCCTTGTTTGATGTTTGCTGTTCTGTGTCCTTGTTCCGCCCTGTCGTGTTTTTGCCTTCTTCAGATGCTGCGTGTGAGCAGGTGTCTATGTCAGCTATGGCCTGTGCCTTCCCGAAGCGACCTGCAGTCTGTGGTCGCGTCTCCAGTCGTTCCTCTCTACTGACGAGAGGATTTCAGTTTTCCTGTTTTGTATTTACCTAAGATATATCCAGGAGTATCGTTTTTGTTTAAGACTGGAATAAAGACTCTGTTTCTGTTAAGTCGCTTTTGGGTCCTCATTCACCAGCATAACAATCTTGGCATAGTTCTGTTATAATCTCCACCCGGCACAGCCAGAAGAGGACTGGCCACCCCTCATAGCCTGGTTCCTCTCTAGGTTTCTTCCTAGGTTTTGGCCTTTCTAGGGAGTTTTTCCTAGCCACCGTGCTTCTACACCTGCATTACTAGCTGTTTGGGGTTTTAGGCTGGGTGTCTGTACAGCACTTCGAGATATTAGCTGATGTACGAAGGGCTATATAAAATAAAATTGATTGATTGATTGATTGATTGATTCATATCACAAAGGCATTGTATGAGGACACATCAGTGGTGTTATGGAAGATGACCAGGGGCCAGCGGGCAGTCATCCTCCTGCAGCTGTAAGTTCAAATCACATTGTCAAGGTTGTCCACGCCTCCTTTGTTGTGGTTGTAGTCCAGGATGATGGCTGGTTTCCTGTCCTCCCGATCACTGATCTCAGCCGTTTTGTGCAGTGTGCTCAGGAGGACCACATTCGTGTTCCTCTTTGGGAGGTTAAAACTAGAAGGCAAACTTTGATGAGAAGGCCTCTCTCCCCCATGTTGCGAGGAGAGCAGGTGGGAGCTCAGGCTTGTTCTTTCTAACTGTGCCAACCATGGTGATCTTCCTCTTCAGGAGCTACTGGCTGAGTTCATAAGAGTTGAAGAAATTGTCACACTTGACATTGTGCCCTCTCAGTACATCTGTCACATCAAGCACAACCCGCATCCCCTCGTTCTTCTCCGGGCCTCCACTAGTCGGCTTCCCTGTGTAGACTTCCAACTTCCAAGTGTGTGCCATACTTTGATGCCATACTTTGCTGGCTTGCTTGGCATATGCTGGGCATATACTGCCGGAAAAGACAGCGACCTTTCGATAAAAGAGATTACTTACTATCAGTAATTAGTGTCAGTGTCACAGAAAACAATCACATAAATCAATGATATTGCAGCAATACATAATACAATTAACAGTGAAAATCACTTTAATTACAGATATGAAAATACAAATTTACCCCTGAATGGAACTAGTTGCTCATCCACTGTTACCTCAGGCCCAGGGTTGTAGAGGTATGGCAGATGCTCCACCCACTTCTCCCACACCTTTCTCATGGCCACCAGTTTGTCTCTCACACGTCTTGCAGGTCTTGACTCACGGTTATCAAATCATAGCATTCTTGAGAAAGTGTGAAAGACTTTCAGTGGCAGTGGATTTCTTCTTCATCTGAAGATGATGCATTCTTCCCCATCTTCTTCTTCAGATACCTCATCCTCTTCTAAATCATTGTTCTCTTGATCCTCCTGGACATCTGAAAAAATCTGATCTACGACCTGTTGGGCACTGAAACGTGCAGTCATGGCTTCAGCAAAGAGAGAACTGGGGCGACTGTCATCTGCAGCACCTTTATAGCCTCTGACTGCATTCCCCAGGTCCAGGAATGGCTCTTATGTCATAATATCAAGGCGCAGTTGGACCTGCAAATTATATCATTTGGGATTTGAAAGACCACAGTCAGTCAATAGGAAATATCATTGTGCTAACGGGCAAAATGTTTGTTTTGGTGGCAATTTTGGCAGAAACGTTGCAGATGGGGATGTTCAAGTCCCTAGTGAGACACCATGGTAAAATGGAGGGATGTATTGCAAGATGAAATGGAAGAATGATGATTTACTGGGAATGCTGGGTTGATCTGTGGCTGTCTGAAGGTTGGAAAGAATGAGTGTTGGAATGTTAGGTGTTTTGGTTTTGGTGTGTGTGCTGGTCCTGGTGGTTATCTGTGCGCTCGCTTGGGTGTTCGGCGAGACTTGGTTCTTCCCGCCCTTGGAAAATTGCTTTGGGCCAGGGGCTTCACCCTGCCGGCATGTCGGGGATGGTGGGGGCAAGCACACACCACTGACCAGAGCACCCACTGATAGGAGCGGCCATGTGTATTGTCTTTGTATTGTATTGTATTTTTTTTTAAATACATGAATTGCTGCTTGTTCACCATCTCACCAATCCCTTCTACTATAAATATTGTGGTTTGTAGCTAAAAGTTTGACAAAGGGATGCCTAGTTAGCTGTTGTTGACTGACATAGCAGCAGTAGCTAACTAGTTAGCTTAAGCTAGTAGCAGTCATGGTTAACCCTACATTACAAGATGTCAAAGCAGAGCCTCCAAACACCAAGCAATCCCAGCTTCTTTAAATCCTGTGGTTTGTTGCTAAAAGTTGGATGTCAAGACAAAGCCTAGTTAGTAGTTGTTGACTGATATAGCTAGCTAGTATTAATAGCTAGCATTCGTGGCTTTACAACAATAACAAATATCAGGAAAAGTGGTAAAGACATGGACAAAAACGACTCACATTTGTATAATAATTAGTCTGCATTTATAGCTGTTATAGTAATGTGCCCTAATAGTTCCACTGAGTTGTTAAAACCTGCATCCATGCTAACATTAGCTATTTTACTCAATGTGTACAAGCTGTTACAATACTTCATTGTACATTTTGTCAAAACAATAATAGTGACTAAAATATTTGTCAAAAACCTATTTTTCAGTGGCAATTGACGAGACTATAACTACCTAAATAGACCCAGAAAAAACTATAACTAAATTAAAATTATTTTCCATTCAGTTGACTAAACGAGACAAAACAAAAGTGATCCCTGTGAATAAAATCTGTCTACTAAGTGACTGGACAAGAGTTTTTGTAGAGATTAAGAGTTTGATAAGCACAATTAATATTAGCAGCACAGATGTGCAGCACAGTTCTGTTCAACAGTGGGAAGGGTGCGCCACACCTGGCACACACAGCCTATATCAGCTGGTGAGCTTCAGGGGAGCAAGCGATGAGTGTGGTCAGACAGGCTCCGCTCTGCCTCTGATTATACACATTGAGCAGGTGACTCTCTTGCTTCCCAAGTAACCAGTCACCACCAGCCTTCTAGTTAGCTACCCTTTGCCTGGTTAAAGAAACACAAGCAGCTTTATGAAATTAAAGTCAATAGCAGCATTGAGTTTAATAGTAAAAAAAACAGACTAGCTATGTTCTTCTCTCCCTTGAGTATAGAAACGTAGGCTCTCTTTGAATTTGCAGTCTCGCTCAACCATTCCCAGTGCATTTCACAGCCAGGTTATGTAGCCAGAGCTTGCAAGAAAGGCATTTTGCTGTCTTGAAATTTGAAACAAACAAGGTCAAGTCTCTTTATTTTCCTCAGAGAAAACGACTTGATTCTCTCCCTTATCATTCAAAAGATATGACCCTGAATACCGGTGCTACACTATTTTCTTTCTATCGTGCATTTTAGATTCATAAAGCTTATCCCAAGTCATTCTAAAACTAGGCTACTTGCGGACCGAACAGTTAATCTTTCTTTTAGCTACACCTTGTTCAGTCATGTTACCAAATTAGCTAGGTATAGCTAACAGCCTGAGGCACATTCAGCAGGACGCAATGTTCAGATAGAAATATGCTATGTAGAACAAACATGCCTCTCAGACATGGTGAATAAGGAATGTTGTCTGCTCTATTCATGGAATTTATATCTGCAACGTCCGAGAACATTTGTCAACTGAACGTGTCCCTGGTAACGTGTGTGTGTGTCAGAGTTAATCTCCCTGGTAACATTACCAGTAGTCTATATGTAAACATTTGGTGGCACAGAAAGAAAGGAAAAGGGATAGGAAACAATGAGTTGACTAAATTCCTCTTGCCACTACACTACATCTGACTAGTTAAATAACTTTATTTTGAGTTAACGTGGACCCAGTGACTCAAGCTCAGGGACTCGAACTTCAACCATAGAGACTCGTGACTCGACTCGTGACTCAACCATTGATAACTCGCACTTGGACTCTGACTCGAGGTTTAGTGACTTGATTACATAATGCGTAAGAATGTCAATGACTCGACCAATGACTCGACCAATGACTCGACCAATGACTCGACCGTGTGACGGAGGTGCAACCCATACTACTTTGCAATACTTTGTGACACCATCAAGTGATTGTTCTACTCTCTCTCTCTCTCTTTATCTCTCTCTCTCTCCTACTCTGCTTGTATGAGTCTCTTTGTTATGTATATCATGTGTAATGTCTACTGTATGTACTGTATGTAATATCTATGTAGGCTGAATTAGGAATTTACATTGCCAGATATATGTTTGTCATATTTATGCTGTTGAGAATAGGATGTTATTCAGAAAAGTATGTTGGCAGGACAAGGCTATGTACAGTACCAGTCAAAAGTTTGCACTCACCTACTCATTCCAGGGTTTTTCTTTATTTTTTACTATTTTCTACATTGTAGAACAATAGTGAAGACATTAAAACTATGAAATAACACATATGGAATCATGTAGTAATAAAAAAAAAGTGATAAACAAATCAAAATATCTTTAACCTTTTCTCAATATAGGGGGTGCTGTTTCAACATTAGCATTTATCGTCTCCAAATTAAACTGCCTCATACTCAATTCTTGCTCGTACAATATGCATATTATAGTTATTATTGGATAGAAAACACTCTCTAGTTTCTATAGCCGTTTGAATTATGTCTCTGAGTGAAACAGAACTCATTCTACAGCACTTTTCCTGATATGGAGTGAGATTTCAGACATTTTGGCCTCTGGTCCCAGGTCAGTTTTAAAGTCCCTGTAAATCCTATGAGGATACAAACACTGCCCATGCCTTCCTCTAGATGTCAGTAAGAGGTGACAATTTGAATGGAGTCGATTGCGCAATCAGGGCCAGTATAAAACAGAAAAGACCGGATGTACCGTTCTTTTCCTGCTGCGCCTCACGCAAGATGGACGTCGGACTCTCTCTCTTTCCAAGCGTTGGTTTAGCCACTTATATATCGCCGGTCATGTTTTTACTCGTTATAGGTGTTAAAAACATCATAAGGTAGTTAATTTAAACCGTTTTATAGCAATTTATATCCGTTTAGTGCGATTTTGAGGCATTGCTTTGTGATGCACATTGAAGCACCGGGCACGTTTCGGGGTCCCGGTCGAACGTTAGTGGGCATTTCGACGGACAAGAGGACAGCTTTCGACCAAAAGAAGATTAGACCCAAGAAAGGATACATTGCCCAAGATACTGATGGAAGAACAGCTCACAGTAAGAACTATTTATGATGATAAATCGCTGTTCTGTTGAAAATTTTTAAACGCATATGTCGCCATTTTGTTATGTGTAGCTTCGCTTGGCGGACCCGGTATTGCACAGTAAGGATAATTTTACAAATGTAAGTCAGCGATTGCATTAAGAACTAATTTGTCTTTCGATTCCTGTCAACCCTGTATTTTTTAGTCAAGTTTATGATTAGCTATCGATTAGACTAGATCACTCTCAAATATAGCGCCCGACATTTTCAGGGCAGTTTTGCTAGTATTCTCATTGTATAACCACGTTTTTTTGTGGCTAAATATGCACATTTTCGAACAAACTCTATATGTATTTTGTAATATGATGTTACAGGAGTGTCATCGGAAGAATTCTGAGAAGGTTAGTGAAAAAATTAATATATTTTGGTGATCATAACGTTATCGCTCCCCTTGCCTTTGATTCATGCTGGGGTAACGTTTGCACATGTGGTATGCTAATATAACGATTTATTGTGTTTTCGCTGTAAAACGCTTAGAAAATCTGAAATATTGTCTGAATTCACAAGATCTGTGTCTTTCCATTGCTATGCTTTGTCTATTTTTATGAAATGTTTTATGATGAGTAAATTGGTAATACACGTTGCTCTCTGTATTTATTCTAGTCGAGTTGTGATGGTGGGTGCAATTGTAAACTATGATTTCTACCTGAAATATGCACATTTTTCTAACAAAAACTATCCTATACAATAAATATGTTATCAGACTGTCATCTGATGAGGTTTTTTCTTGGTTAGTGGCTATCAATATCTTTATTTGGCCGAATTGGTGATAGCTACTGGTGGAGAGAAAAAATGGTGGACAAAGAAAAATGGTGTCTTTTGCTAACGTGGTTAGCTAATAGATTTACATATTGTGTCTTCCCTGTAAAACATTTTAAAAATCAGAAATGATTGCTGGATTCACAAGAAGTGGATCTTTCATCTGGTATCTTGGACTTGTGATTGAATGATATTTAGATGCTACTATTTACTTGTGACGCTATGCTAGCTATGCTATTCAGCTTTTTTACTGGTGGGGGGTGGGGGGTGCTCCCGGATCCGGGTTTCTGACTCGTTAGAAGTTAATATTTGAGAATCTTCAAAGTAGCCACCCTTTGCCTTGATGACAGCTTTGCACACTCTTGGCATTCTCTCAACCAGATTTATGAGGTAGTCACCTGGCATGCATTTTAATTAATAGGTGTGCCTTGTTAATTTGTGAAATGTCTTTCTGTCTTAATGTGTTTGAGCCAATCAGTTGTGTTGCGACAAGGTAGGGGTGGTATACAGAAGATAGCCCTACTTGGTAAAAGACCAAGTCCATATTATGTCAAGAACAGCTCAAATAAGCAAAGGGAAACAACAGTCCATCATTACTTTAAGACGTGAAGGTCAGTCAATACGGGAAATGTCAAGAACTTTGAAAGTTTCTTCAAGTGCAGTCGCAAAAACCATCAAGCATTATGATGAAACTGGCTCTCCTGAGGACCGCCACAGGAAAGGAAGACCCAGAGTTACCTCTGCTGCAGAAGATAAGTTCATTAAGGTTAACTGCACCTCAGATGCTTCACAGAGTTCAAGTAACAGACACACCTCAACATGAACTGTTCAGAGGAGACTGCGTGAATCAGGCCTTTATGGTTGAATTGCTGCAAAGATACCACTAGTAAAGGACACCAATAATAAGAAGAGACTTGCTTGAGCCAAGAAACACGGGCAATAGACATTAGACCGGTGGAAATCTGTCCATTGGTCTGATGAATTTATATTTGAGATTTTTGGTTCTAACCGCCGTGTCTTTGTGAGACGCAGGGTAGGTGAACAGTTGATCTCAGCATGTATGGTTCCCACCGTGAAGCATGGAGGAGGATGTGTGATGGGGTGGGGCTGCTTTGCAGGTGACACTGTCTGTGATTCATTTTGAATTCAAGACGGTTGGGATGAGTTGGACCGCAGAGTGAAGTATAAGCAGTTTGCTGTTATGATGCAATTTGCATCTCTGATGAGTTGATTTGCATCTCTGGCAAATAAATGTTCATCTAAAAACTGGCACCTTGCCAGTAAGGCCACCGATCAAGTTTACTGTCGGCACAGCAGAATTATTTGAGGGCTACACGCCTGCTACACGCCTGCTACACGCCTGCTACACGCCTGCTACATGCCTGCTACATGCCTGCTACATGCCTGCTACACGCCTGCTACACGCCTGCTACATGCCTGCCGATTGCTCATTGCTAACTGGGATGTAACTAGATATGTAGCTATTTTAACTGTATACTCTTACCTGTGTATGGATTAATGATTCACAATAGACTGAAACATTTAAAAAATATCCTAAAAAATATTCTTCTCATCAGGCATCGACCAGGCATTCCATATTCCTTTTTCCACCGAGACGTGTTGGATGTCACCAATTCAGGGCAACACTATTATTGAAAGAGGAGGAGAGAGAGTCAGCTTTGCCAATGCGGTGATCCTCCGTGACACAGAGAAGAGCAGTCTCGGTTGAGTGACCCATCTTCAAGCCTGACTGGTTAGGGTCAGGTAGATCATTCTGAGAGAAATAACAGAAAAGTTCACCAGAGACAGCACGCTCAAGTGTTTTGTAAAGAAAAGAAAGGGATACGCGTCTATAGTTTTTGACATCAGTTGAGTCGACTGTTGGTTTCTTGTGGAGGGGAGCAACATTTCGAAGTCAGAGGGAACACAGCCAGTGGTCAGGGATGAGTTAATGAGGGCGGAGAGGAATGAGAGAAGGTCTCCAGAGATGGTCTGCCGAAGGGAGGAGGGGATGTGGTCAAGCTGGCAGGTTGTCTAGCGGCCAGACCTCATTAGTTGCAGGATGTCCTCTGGAGAGAGAGGGGAGAAAGAGGTCAAGGCGTAGGGTAGTTCTGTGTGAGTGAGACCAGTGGACTCAATAAGCTGAGTGAATGAGGAGCAGATGTCATCAACATTCTTTTCAAAGTTGTTGACAAAATCTTCCGCAGAGAGGGAGGAGGTAGGGGGAGGGGGTGGAGGATTAAGGATGGAGGAGAAGATGGAAAAGAGTTTCCTAGGGTTAGGGGCAGAAGCTTGAAATTTAGAGCTGGTTAAAGTGGCTTTAGCGGTGGATACAGAGAAAGAGAAGATAGAGAGGAGCGAGTGGAAGTGTGATAAGTCCTCTGGAAGTTTAGTTTTACTCCTTTTTCGCTCAGCTGTACGCAGGCCTGTTCTATAAGTTCGCAATTAGTCACTCAACCACAGAGCAGAATGGGAGGAAAGGGGACGGTGTGAGTCATAGGATGCGCAAAGGGAGGAGAGTAGGGTCGAAGAGGTAGAATCAGGAGACAGGAGGGAGAATGATTTAGCAGAAAGGAGAGATTATAGGATAGAAGAGGAAAGAGCAGTGGGAGAAAGACAGCAAATATTGCGATGGCTAATGACCATCTGGGTAGGGGCTGAGTGGTTAGTTAGGGTTGGAGGAGAGGGAGACAGAAAAGGAAACAAAGTAGTGATCAGAGACCTGAAGGGGGGTTGCAGTGAGATTAGTAGGCAAGCAGACTTTATTAAGTACAAAACAATCCAAATACAATGTGATAGCCAGCTAATGTTAACTTATGGCTACATTGTTAAATATAGAAAGGTTAGCAGCTAACGTTAGCTAGCAAGTAGCTAGCAGGCTAACTTGATTATGAAGGCAGCAGTGTCCACACTGACCTGAATAGGAGAACGTTGGCCATTCATTTGTGAATTTGTCACTTGCCAGTGCGTGTTGGCTGTGCGTGTTGGCTGTGTCTGCTGTGTTTGAGTCTTGCAGCAGTAATAGCAGTTAGAGTTGCTTCCTCTCACTCCACTGGCTCTCAGAGCGAGGCAGTGGGTGGGATTTAGCAGAAAGACACACATTTCCCCAAGGGCAGCGGCTGTGGCTGGGCCAAACCCCCATGTTTTCGTTCAGACTAAATGGTGGGGCGGCATCATGTGGGAATTGATGCAAGCATAGGTAGTTTTTTAATCAGATCAGACCGCTTTGAAAATGTTACGCAAGCCTCAAAGCGTCTGTGTCGTGCGTCCCGACGCTACATCAAGCCTCAAAGCGTCTGTGTCGTGCGTCCCAACGCTACATCAAGCCTCAAAGCGTCTGTGTCGTGCGTCCCAACGCTACATCAAGCCTCAAAGCGTCTGTGTCGTGCGTCCCAACGCTACATCAAGCCTCTTTCCCACAAATTTGAGCGTTTTCATCATTATCTTGTTCTGCAGAGTGGTCACTAGCTACCACAGCCACAAAGTTATAAAATCTGATTTTAAACCTCACCCTAACCTTAACCACACTGCTAACCGTGATGCGTAACCCTAACCTTAAATTAAAACCAAAAAGCAAATTCTTTGTTTCATACACTTTTACAATACATACACTTTTGACGTTGCAGCTGGCCCATCTAGCAGAAATTGCTCGGTGCTGCCTCCAGGGCAATAAACGTCAACCTGCCTTTCAGAACAACTCAGAAGCATGGAATCCTCCAGGGGCCTCATTTATAAACGTTACGCACAAAATATGCCCCAAAACATCCATGCGCCAGTTATAAAAACTGAACTTGCCATGAGAATGTGCTTATCCTCTTGCATTGCAATTATAGCAACAGTAACCTAGTAGTAGCCTTGTGCAGGAATATATGATGACACTCTTATTCATAAAAAATATAATATAAAAAAAATATATATATAACAAGATAAGCGAAAATCTATTTATTTGATCTCTGCATTCTGAAATAATTATAAATATTTCCTATTATTTAATTTCAATTCCATGATCATTGCAAAATACATTCCTCATCTTTTCTGACGAGGCCTCCAAAAAGTTAGGATAGGGTTCCATTCATCCCATCTCTCATTTAATTGGACCCACTTCCCAGTGGTAAATAGACAACATTATTGAATTCAAAGGATCTGTCTACAGATTCTAAACAATTTGCAATTGTTTTTGTCTTTCAGAAATGGTCAGATATAGAAAATGTCACTGCAACAGAAAACATTCTGCCAACACCCCCAAAGACATTTGATCAAGTTCACCATTGCTATTTCCTTTATACCCTTTAAATACTATCTTGGCCTAATTCCAATACTTCCAAAGTATACAGCACATAAGAGTGTTACTGTCACCATGAAAGTTGAATGAGAGACATTTTTCAGACGGAGTTATAATGCTTGTTCACGCACACACAGTTTTATGATAAGACTGATTTATAATGTGAAACGTGTATGCATGGCCTGTGCCAATTTTATAAATCTCAATATTTTTGCGCGTGCACAGTCTTTTCTGATATTTATTGTAACATGTATGCAACGGTTATAAATGAGGCTCCAGATGTGTATGCTAAAAGTGGGTAGCATACAAATGTGTCTTGTGTCGGCCAACCTTTGTGTTGTTATGTAGCCTAGATTTATCAACAAGCTCTCAAAGTCTCACTCTAGAATTCACATTTCGAAGTTGCTCCAAAAGTCAAACTTTAAAGTATTTTTTTACACCCTGGGTTGACTTCTCGTTTCATTTCTCCAAACATCAAACTATTACGTTTAGACACTCATTCCGAATGGTTAAGGTTTGGGATAGGGTTAAAAAAATACAAACATATTAGTGTCTACCACTGGGATCGAACACGCAACCACAGATAGAACATAAACTAGATATTTCACCAGATGTATAAATCTGAAGCATCCCGTTGGCATTTCCACTCACTACCAGTGGCCGGCCATGGGAGAAGATGGAGCCAACATTCTGCAAATGTTCTCATCACTGAAACATTTGAGCTCAATTGCAGTGCATTTGGAAAGTTTTCAGACTGCGGCAAGCCGGGGCCAACAGGGAGCTACAAAGGAAGGAGCAGGACCTGGGTCAGCTCCAGAGGGCTAGAGAGGCCAAGGTCAGTTAGCACCATGGACAGCTCTACAGGCCCCAACTGGCACTGGTGATTCAGCACCAATACTACCCAGTCCAGGTGCTGCAACCAATTGGCATCTGGAATTGGTCCCACCTGTCCCTTATTACTCCAAATGGGTATACGTAGAGGTGCAGTCACTCGAGCACTTGGGCAGACAGGCAGAGGGTAAGCCTAGACCTCAGAAGAACTGGAATGAGTATGATAAGCGCCTCGATCCAACACCAAATAAGATACTAGGTATTGTTTGAGTCACCTGTCTCTTTCTTCCTTTTCTTTGCCCCAAAGGAAGAGGACCCATTCCCAGGCAGCACGCCTGTTCAGAGCAAGTATTGGAACCCCGGACTCATCCCTCTATCTCTTTTATTTGTTAATTAACACTGGTGTGTGCCTTTCCAAATCATGTCCAATCAATTGAATTTACTGCAGGTTGACTCCAATCAAGTTTTAGACATATCTCAAGGATTATCAATGGAAACAGGACGTACCTTAGCTCAATTTCCAGTCTCATGGCAAAAGGTCTGAATACTTTTGTAAAAATTATATATAAATATATATATATACAGTATATATATATTTTATACATTTCCACAAATGTATAAAAACCTGTTTTTGCTTTGTCATTGTGGGGTTTTGTGTGTAAGTTGTTTTCTGTTCCCAAAACTAAAATATGTTACAAACAGAGTGGACACAATTTTGGAGACGTTAACCTTTGCCAAAGTTTCAAGCAATTGCTTTGTTTAGGAGGAATGCAAGGGCAAATGTAGTTATTGCACACACGCACTTTACAGAGTAGGCTTTCCCTAGCGGGAAATATGCAAATACATGCTAAAACGTGCCAATAGGATCTCGCTAGCTCATGCTTGGCTCTGCCCACCTCCTTTGATGTCCCACCAGGAATTTTCTCCCATTGGAAACAACAGGCTGTGGTCTATCTTGGGTTAGTTATACAAATCTTTGACGCAACCTTCTGATCCAGAGTCATGGGATTCACGGCCATCCGCCAATGTGGCTTGTTATGACGGCATTTCAAATCAAATCAAATCAAAATGTATTCGTCACATGTGCCGAATACAACAGGTGTAGACCTTGAAATGGTGTAGACCTTGAACCAGTGAAATGCTTACTTACGAGCCCCTAACCAACAATGCAGTTAAACAATTTAAAACTAAAAACTACGAAGAAGAAGAAGAAGAAATAAAAGTAACAAGTAATTAAAGAGCAGCAGTAAAATAACAATAGCAAGACTATATATGGGGGGTACCGGTACAGAGTCAATGTGCGGGGGCACTGGTTAATCGAGGTAATTGAGGTAATATGTACAAGTAGGTAGAGTTATTAAAATGACTATGCATGTTGATAACAACAGAGAGTAGCAGCGGTGGGAAAGGGAGGGGGAAATGCAAATAGTCTGGGTTTCCATTTGATTAGATGATCAGGAGTCTTATGGCTTGGGGGTAGAAGCTCTTTAGAAGCCTCTTGGACCTAGACTTGGCGCTCTGGTACCGCTTGCCGTGCGGTAGCAGAGAGAACAGTCTATGACTAGGGTGGCTGGAGTCTTTGACAACTTTTAGGGCCTTCCTCTGACACCGCCTGGTATAGAGGTCCTGGATGGCAGGAAGCTTTGCCTCAGTAATCTACCGTACTCACTATCTGCCGTACTCACTACCCTCTGTAGTGCCTTGCGGTCCGAGGTCGAGCAGTTGCTATACCAGGCAATAATGCAACCAGTCAGGATGTTCTCAATGGTGCAGCTGTAGAACCTTTTGAGGATCTGAGGACCAATGCCATTTCCCGATGTCCTCAAGACATGGATAGATGTCCAAGTCAAGCATTTTTACATATGCCTCCATCAACCCTGTGATCATTCTAGGAAGATTTTAACCCACTTAATCCCAAAATGTGTATTATATTCACCATCATTGTAAACCGTAGTTATTTTGTTGCTTTGACAAAGTCATTTCTGAAGAGTATTATTTATTTCATTTACGCTAATGAATAGCACATGACTTTGAATGTTTTTTAGTATACCTTTAATGTCTTTGTTTCAAGTGATTTATTTACACTGCTTGATTTCTGTTCCATACCTAGAACAACCATCTGCCATCATTTCTTTAATTTTTTTATTTAACCTTTATTTAACCAGGAAGGGCTCATTGAGATTTAAAATCTCTTTTTCAAGAGCGTCCTGGCCAAGATAGGCAGTACCAAGTCATTACAAAAATTACAGACAGACAACACGAAAAACTACAAGTAATCTAGTAAAGACCATTGAATTCACAAGAGTATAACAATATCAAAAACAGCAAATTAAAAACATTGACAGGTCAGGGAATCATTTCTGTTGTAGAACATCTGTCCGTCAACATTTCTGTTCTAGAACAACCATCTGTCATCATTTATGTTGTAGATTATACATCTGTCATCATTTCTGTTCTAGAACAACCATCTGTCATCATTTATATTCTAGATTATCCATCTGTCATCATTTCTGTTCTAGAATAACCATCTGTCATAAGTTCTGTTCTAGAACAACCATCTGTCATCATTTATGTTCTAGATTATTCATCTGTCATCATTTCTGTTCTAGAATAACCATCTGTCATAATTTCTGTTCTAGAACAACCATCTGTCATCATTGAAGCCCACACAAAGACCAAGAAAAAACCTAATTCCAGTAAAAGGTTAAAGGCTATCCTCTCTCCTTGTATTCTTACAGACACTCCATTGTCATCTCCAACCCAGAGCTACATTGACCTGTGCCAGAATCTGAGGCCGGCACACTTATGATCTCATATCAGAACAGATTCAGGCGATACTTGTGGTCTCCAATATTCAACATAAAGTCACAGCTACGTCCATAGATAATGGCAACAACTTTGTAAAGGCGTTCAAAGAATTTTCAAAAGACAAAGCTGACCATGAAGACGATGCATTTGAGGATGTGGCTGCCATACTTGGGGAGATGTGTGTTTGAGATGCACAGAGTACATGCATTTTTTCTTCCACCCCACAAGTGGTGTGTATCACACACATACAGTTGTATAGCCACCAAGGACTTAGCGAAGTGGTTTCGCAGGGACCAAACTGGAAGGTGTTTCACAGATCAATGACCAAGTGTGCTGCCAATCAAAACAAGGACACTAGGCGCATGTTGGCAGCAGAGGCCGTGGAGAGTATAGGTGAAATAAAATGTAGCATTCCTTGTGTGACTTGATGGAATTCTGAATTCTGAAGATCGTTTCACTCAGCGAGGCCCAGCTCATGGACGTTTGTGACCGTCTGGAGGTGTGAAGACTGCAGCCTCAAGAGCTCTCATTTTTGAAAGAATAAGCGGATGTGTTGTGGCCACTAGCCGTGGTGCTTGACATCCAATGAGAAAAAAAGTGCTTATTTGGACTGGTTATACCCACGCTGCTTGGTGTGAAGAAAAAGGCAGAGCAGCGCCAGATTCTTCTCTGGTGTAATTATCACACTTCAGAATTCCATTAAATCCTTTTTTCAACAACCTTTTGCCAGTGTGGAAGCAAAAATGTCAACCTCTTATTCCTGGTCTGTCCGCCATGGTTGACAACTAAAGTACCAAAATATTGCCAAAGGCCTTGCAAAGCGCTACCAGGTAAAATAATGTTGGTAGTCCCAATCGAGTGGCACTTTGGGCTCTGAAGCACTCCACAACATGTTGACAGAAATACCTCTGTGAGCAATCCCATCGGAGCTGAGGCCAGTTATTGCACCAGATACTGCAACCCTAACCAAATTAGTGTGGAAAGCGAAACACTTAGAGTACGACAGGGTCCAGTGCAAAGTTGGGGATGTTTTTAATCTTGACTTTGTACATCAAATTAAGGCGTATTTATACAGCTCATTTCAGACATGGAATGCAACGCAATATGCTTTACAGGAACTAACCAATAAAAAACTATGAAAATAAAATCTGAAATATTTACAACAGAACAAACATAAGATAAAAAACAAAAGAATGACACCAACTGAACAACTAAAAAGCACCCTGAGGAAAAGCAAAGTTTAAATTATGTTTTAAGATCTCTTTTAAATATATCCACAGTTTCGGCCCCCCTCAGGTTCTCTGGCAGGCTATTCCAGAGGCTGGGAGAATAGTAACTAAAGGCTGCCTCTCCATGTGTCTTGGTTCTAGGCTTTGGGATATGTTGAAGAGATCTCAGATTTTTGTTTTACTCCACAATGAGTGGAAACTGTGTGGCAGAGTTTTCCAGAGCTGCCACTACTTGGAACAAATGCAACCCCATGGTGTGCAATCGTCTCCCTATTGGTGGCGATGAAGCAGACTATCCTCCTCTTGAGTGGTACACCGATAGGAAGGACAACTTGCACATTGCACTGCCTTATCATCCTGTGAGAAAACAAACTATATACAATATTGTAATATTTTCTTGGACTAAGTTAAGAGCACGCAGGTAGCACTGTTTCAAGGCCTTCCACTTGGATGTCCCAGCTTTTGTTATATCCTTTACTTTGCATGTCAAACACTAAGGCGTTTCTTTTTGATTTTCTAAAATTGATGTTGTGTCTTGTTCACAAATCAAACCAAGAAACACCTTGGTTTCTTCCTCCATCCTCCGACAAGCAGTTGGCATTATAGAATGAATTAGATGTGGAGTGGAACTTTATGGTTACGTGATGACATAACCTGCCCCACGTACATTCAAAATTATTCAGTAGTCGTCCTTTATTGGGAAAACACAGTGTCCATCATCATTCATTGCAATAAAGAAAGTTTGACAAAAGAAAAATACACCTCTGTCGATCAAATACATTTTTGTCTGCTTTGAAAGTTGATAAACTTGTAACCCAACATTTGAGAAAATGGCCCTTGAGTATTTTGGTACACATCCTGGAGAGCTCTCATTTGTTTACACCCATTCAGCATAGTTCACACACTATCCCTATGTTGCTGGACCCAAGGAAGAGTTGTTGCTGCCTAATGGGAGTCCTTAATAAATACAAATACATTTTCATACGGATGGGTTTATTGGTGTTAAAACACTCCAGGTATGCTATTTAGGACCACCGTGCTGCTGATGTCATGCATGTGAATCCTTAAAGAGATGGGTGGGGCAAAGGCTTAACTTAGAGATAGGCGTCCTGTCAAAGGGACAGTTGTAAATCATGCAGCGCCTTGTGTCATGGTCGCAGATTTTAGAGAAGCAACAAATGTCGGTAGATATCCTGTTTGGGCTAGGGGGCAGCATTTTCACGTTTGGATGAAAAGTGTGCCCAGAGTAAACTGCTTGCTACTCAGTCCCAGTTGCTAATATATGCATATTATTAGTAGATCTGGATAGAAAACACTCTGAAGTTTCTAAAACGGTTTGAATGATGTCTGTGAGTATAACAGAACTCATATGGCACGTGAAAACCTGAAAAAATCCAACCAGGAAGTGGGAAATCTGAGGTTTGTCGTTTTTCAACTCTTGGCCTATCGAATACACAGTGTCTATGGGGGCATATTGCACTTCCTAAGTCTTCCACTAGATGTCAACAGTCTTTAGAACCTTGTTGGATGCTTCTACTGTGAAGTGGGGGCGAATGAGAGGGGATTGAGTAAGGTCTTTCCCAGAGTGCCATGAGCTGACCATGTGCGTTCACATGAGAGTTAGCTTGAGTTCCATTGCATTTCTGAAGACAAAGGAATTCTCCGGTTGGAACATTATTGAAGATTTATGTTAAAAACATCCTAAAGATTGATTCTATACTTCGTTTGACATGTTTCTACGGACTGTAACGGAACTTTTTGACTTTTCGTCTGCTCCTAGTGATCACGCGTCATGAATTTGGAATCCTGGGCTAAATGCGCGAACAAAAAGGAGGTATTTGGACATAAAGATTAACTTTGTCGTTTCTTTACTATCATTAACCTCTCTGCACACAGATCCCTTTAGCGGGATCATTTCCCTAAACAACCGCTGAATTGCAGGGCGCCAAATTCAAAAATACTAAATATTTATAATCATGCAATCACAAGTGAAATATACAAAAAAAACACAGCTTAGCTTGTTGTTAATCCACCTATCGTGTCAGATTTTGAAAATATGCTTTACAGAGAAAGACATCCAAGCTTTTGTGAGTGTATAAATCAATGCTACAACAGCTAGCCCCAAATTAGCATGGTCACGAAAGTCAGAAGAGCAATAAAATGAATCGCTTACCTTTGATAATCTTCGGATGTTTGCATTCACGAGACTCCCAGTTACACAACAAATGTTCTTTTTGTTCGATAAATATAACTTTTATAACAAAAAAACGCCATTTGGGTTGTGCGTTATGTTGAGAAAACTACAGCTTCGTTCTGGTGCTGAAAGGCAGAAGAAAATTCCCAAACGTATCAGATACAAAAATATTACAAAAAATATTTATAATCATGCAATCACAAGTGAAATATACCAAAACACAGCTTAGCTTGTTGTTAATCCACCTATCGTGTCAGATTTTGAAAATATGCTTTGCAACGAAAGCAATCTAAGCTTTTGTGAGTGTATCAATCAATGCTTGAACAGTTAGCCTTATATTAGCTTGGTTAGCTTGGTCATGAAAGTCAGAAAAGCAATAAAATGAATCGCTTACCTTTGATAATCTTCGGATGTTTGCATTCACGAGACTCCCAGTTGCACAACAAATGTTCTTTTTGTTCGATAAATATTACTTTTATAACAAAACAAAAAAACGCCATTTGAGTTGCGCGTTATGTTGAGAAAACTACAGCCTCGTTCCGTTCGACGAAAATTCCAAAAAGTATCCGTAATGGTCGTAGAAACATGTCAAATGTTTTTTATAATCAATCCTCAGGTGGTTTTTAAAAGATTCAGCAATGGTCTGCAACCTTTGTCCTCTCGTAATGGAGAAAAACATGGTCTACTGAGAATTTCTCAAAGTTGGGGTTTAATTCGAAATTGCAGAAAAGGTTATGTCCCAGGATGCCCGACCCTAACTGGGCTCATGGGCGGTCCTCTGATTTAGTTAAACTCAAAAGGGAATTGGAGTTTCCTTCATTAAACAGTCCAAAATCACATTACACAATTTTACAAACAGTATCATCCTCACTCATTCATCTTATACAACAATTAGATTGTAGGCTGTTATATAAACAGCGATATGGTATGTGGCCGCACCGTCTCCCATGAGCTTCACCAAAATGTAACAAACGGACTACGAACAAAGTTCGTGGCTGAATTCTTCACCGATCTTTTATACCTTCTCCGGAACGTAAATGTTGTTCGAACCTCAAGTTCTGTGAGGTGGAAGAAATTCCTTTGTTCTCTATGAAAACTCACTCTGTCTCTATACTGTGTGGCCATGAGGAGATCCTCTCCTCAGGAATTTACGACCTCTCTCTGACCACAGCAGCCTGTGTAGGAGGCAGGGAGAGGCAGGGAGTGGGGGATGGGGCTTGCTGTTCCCAAAGAGGGCAACGACATGACAACTTGATCGAACAAGTCCAACATTTATTGTGGAACTGGGATTCCTGGGAGTGCATTGAGATGAAGATCATCAATGGTAAGTGAATATTTATAATGCTATTTCTGACTTCTGTTGACTCCAACATGGCGAATATCTGTTTGGCTTGAATTGTTGTCTGAGCGCCGTACTCAGATGAATGCATGGTTTGCTTTTTCCGTAAAGTTTTTTTGAAATCTGACACAGCGGTTGCATTAAGGAGAAGTATATCTTTAATTCAGTGAATAACACTTGTATCTTTGTTTATCAATGTTTATTAGGAGTATTTCTGTAAATTGATGTGGCTCTGTGCAAATTCACGGGATGTTTTGGAGGCAAAGCCAAATGTAAACTGAGGTTTTTGGAAATAAATATAAACTTGATCGAACAAAACATACATGTATTGTGTAACATGTTGTCCCAGGAGTGTCATCTGATGAAAAATATCAAAGGTTAGTGATTCATTTTATCTATATTTCTGCTTTTTGTGACTCCTCTCTTTGGTTGGAAAATCGCTGTATGCTTTCTGTGACTAGTTTCTGACCTAACATAATGATATGTTCTGCTTTCCCCCGAAAAGCCTTTTTGAAATCGGACACTGTGGTTGGATTAACGAGAAGTTTATCTTTAAAATGGTGTCTAACACTTCTATGTTTGAGAAATTTGAATTATGAGATTTCTGTTGATTGAATTTGGTGCCCTGCAATTTCATTGGCTGTTGGTGAGGGGTTGGGGTTCCCAGACAGGATATAAGTGTCTAATTTCAGCTGAAAACTTTAATTCTTGTTAATATAACTGCACTGTCCAATTTACAGTAGCTATTACTGTGAAAAAAATGCCATGCTATTGTTTGAGGAGAGCTCCTAACAACAAAACACTTTTTTCACATCTGAAGGTGAAATGTGTATTTACATTCTGAAATCTTGCTCTGATTTATCATCCAAAGGGTCCCAGAGATAACACGAAGTGTCGTTTTGTTAGATAAAATCATTTTTCATATGCTAAAAAGGTCCATATTGTTTGCACGATCGATTTTGTATTTCCACTCGTTCAATTTGCAAATAAAGGAATCTGTGAAAATCTAAACCTAAACGTGGCTTCAACCAGTCAAATCACGTTTGTATTTATTCCTCAGAGATCCTAGAGCGTAACAAGACTTCCCTATATCATTAGGGGTGTAGTATATCCTTTAGGTTACCAAATTTGGTCAGAGAGCAACGCCTTTATGAAACGCCGATGAAGCGGGCGGTCTTCACTTGATCGACTGTAACTTTGTCAAATAAGCACCAATCGGGGTCAAACAAAGCTAGCTAGATAGCCAATGAGCTGGGAGGTAACCCTGTATCTGTCGCAAAATTTAGCTGCTAAACTTGTGCGACAACAAGTCTTTTCCTTTTGTACAAAAATTATAGGAAGATGGAGAGTTATGAAGTTATGAAAACTGAGTGTTTTGCAAATGTTGAACTTAAAATAATTCTACTAATACTGGAAAAAAAGCTAAATCAAAGTCCAAGTATACAGATTTGACGATATTCTTGCAGAAAAACGTAATGTGAATGTATATGCCTTCTTCACGATTTTCCCAAATGTGTCTGGGTGACTTCACACTAATGTCATGTTGTTTGCTCATACTTCAAGTTATCCGTCCGAAACTTTGCACATACACTGCTCCCATTTTGTGGACACAATCGAAATTACAAAGAGAGTGATGGCTAGAGACGGGACCTTTCTGTTGCTTTTCAAAGATGGTGGTTGAAAAAAAAGTTGTTTTTTTCTTTGTATTTTCTTCTACCAGATCGATTGTGTTATATTCTCATACATTCAATTCATATTTACACAAACGTCAAAGTGTTTTCTTTCAAATGGTACCAAGAATGCTACAGGCAGATAGATTTGGGTATGTCATTTTAGGCGAAAATTGAAAAAGAGGGGCTATCCTTAAGGTAGTTACAATTGAAGTTTACATACACTTAGGTTGGAGTCATTAAAACTAGTTTTTCAACCACTCCACAGATTTCTTGATAACAAACTATAGTTTTGGCAAGTCGGTTAGGACATCTACTTTGTGCATGAGACAAATATTTTTTCCCAAAATTGTTTACAGACAGATTATTTCACTTAGAATTCACTGTATCACAATTCCAGTGGGTCAGAAGTTTACTGTACATACACTAAATTGACTGTGCCTTTAAACGTGCAGAGCAGAAGATTATTATGGAAAGACTTCTCAAATCAAATCAAATCAAAGTATACCTTTGCAGTTATTCGTGATATCCTACACATACTGAGCAGCCCATTGTCATAGACATAGGCGTGCTACATGGCCGACCAATCTGAACTCATCTCTCGGCATGTCCAGCATAGCCATAATTTCAACCAATAATGGCTAGCGGGAATGTTCCTGTTTTTCCGTGGCTAAACTAACTAGGCAAGTAATATAACAATTTTGTTCATGCTTACAGATGGCATACAATTTTGTTATTAAGGCACATTTAAGTTCATATGTTCCAGAAGGCATTTCTGACCCAAAACACATTTTAATAAAGAATGTATGTTTATGTTCAAATGCCTTCCTGTGAAATAGTGACGCGCTGTCACACCCTGACCATAGTTTTCTTTGTATGTTTTATGTTTTGTTTGGTCAGGGTGTGATCTGAGTGGGTATTCGATTTTGTATGTCTGGTTTGTCTATTTCTATGTGTTTGGCCCCAGCCCGGTACCACCAGTTCCGGCACCACGCACCAGGCCTACAGTGCGCCTCGGCACGCCTGAGCTGCCCGTCTGTCCAGCGTCGCCTGAGCTGCACGTCTGTCCAGCGCCGCCTGAGCTGCCCGTCTGTCCAGTGCCGCCTGAGCTGCCCGTCTGTCCAGCGCCGTCTGAGCTGCCCGTCTGTCCAGCGCCGCCTGAGCTGCCCGTCTGTCCAGCGCCGCCTGAGCTGCCCATCTGTCCTGAGCCGTTAGAGCCATCCGTCAGTCAGGAGCCGCCAGAGCCGCCCGCCAGTCAGGAGCCGCCAGAGCCGCCCGCCAGTCAGGAGCCGCCAGAGCCGCCCGCCAGTCAGGAGCCGCCAGAGCCGCCCGCCAGTCGGGAGCCGCCAGAGCCGCCCGCCAGTCGGGAGCCGCCAGAGCCGCCCGCCAGTCGGGAGCTACCAGAGCCGCCCGCCAGTCGGGAGCTGCCAGAGCCGCCTTTCAGTCCGGAGCTGCCCCTCAGTCCGGAGCTGCCCCTCCGTCCAGTGGCGCCCTCTAGGATGGTCTTCAGTCCGGGACCCGCTGCAAGGGTCCCCGCTCTAGAGGCGCCACCAAAGCGGGTTATGACTATGGTGGAGTCGGGTCCACGTCCCGCGCCGGAGCCGCCACCGCGTACAGATGTCCACCCAGACCCTCCCCTATAGGTTTAGGTTTGCTGCCGGAGTCCACACCTTGAGGGGGGGGTACTGTCACGCCCTGACCATAGTTTGCTTTGTATGTTTTATGTTTTGTTTGGTCAGGGTGTGATCTGAGTGGGCATTCTATGTTGTATGTCTGGTTTGTCTATTTCTATGTGTTTGGCCTGATATGGTTCTCAATCAGAGACAGGTGTTTTGCGTTGTCTCTGATTGGGAACCATATTTAGGTAGCCTGTTTTGTATTGTGGGTTGTGGGTTATTGTCTATGTGTTAGTTGCTTGTGTCTGCACTATTATATATAGCGTCACGTTCATTTTATTGTTTTGTATTAGT
The DNA here is from genome assembly GCF_045679555.1 of Salvelinus alpinus. NCBI lineage: Eukaryota > Metazoa > Chordata > Actinopteri > Salmoniformes > Salmonidae > Salvelinus > Salvelinus alpinus. The sequence goes on along the minus strand of NC_092088.1, from coordinate 85,621,401 downwards.
TTGGTTAAGTGTTCTTCTTAAATAAGTAGAAGAATGTATTCACTTCACGCTGCGCCTTGGTCCTCCTCTCTTCCACATTACGACGAACGTGACACGCGCAACATGCATTTTATAATTGTATAATGGTCACACTCAAATGATTGGCATCTTACCATTCAAACAATGAATCCTGATCTAGGGTAACTTTTCAAAACATGAAAATATTTGGCTTGCTCCAAAAGGATTTGGCTAAAAGCAAATCTACCCATATTCTGAAGTAAACTGTAGTATTTTTTCATGTGGGTAGGTAAGCCTGTCCTTTAGGATAACGCTTTCAAAATATTTGAGAGAGAGAGCGAGAGAGAGAGAGAGAGAGAGAGAGAGAAAGAAATAAATGTCCTCTGTGTACAACATAGAACACCAAATAGTGCATGCAGAGCAGAATTAGGCTGATACCCGCTAATTATCAAAATCCAGAAAAGAGCTGTTAAATTCTACAACCACCAAAAAGGAAGCGATTCCCAAACCTTCCATAACAAAGCCATCACCTACAGAGAGATGAACATGGAGAAGAGTCCCCTAAGCAAGTTGGTCCCGGGGCTCTGTTCACAAACACAAACAGACACCACAGAGCCCCAGGACAGCAACACTATTAGACCTATCCAAATCATGAGAAAACAACAAGATAATTACTTGACACATTCAAAAGAATTTACAAAAAAACAGAGCAAACTAGAATGATATTTGGCCCTAGCCAGAGAGTACACAGTGGCAGAATACCTGACTGTGAATGACCCAAAATTAAGGAAAGCTTTGACTATGTACAGAGTCAGTGAGCACTGATGAGACAGACCCACAGAGAACCACCAATCCAGGCCTCTGGATCCCATCTATCTTGCTCCCCTGGTTCTCCACCACTAAAACCAGAAGGATGAGTGTCTGTATTGTGTGTGTGTGTAGGGGTAGTTGTGTGTGTGTGTGTGTGTGTGTGTGTGTGTGTGTGTGTGTGTGTGTGTGTGTGTGTGTGTGTGTGTGTGTGTGTGTGTGTGTGTGTGTGTGTGTGTGTGTGTGTGTGTGTGTGTGTGTGTGTGTGTGTGTGTGTGTGTGTGTGTGTGTGTGTGGAGGTTTTAGTGTTGGGGCGGGGTGAAGGCGGTGTGATATCAAGCCACAATTCGTCCCCCTACTGCTTAACAGCCCTGTTAACCTGTCCTGATGATTACAGTCTTCATCTGAGAAAAGGTCTGGAGCCCTAATCCCACTGTGCTACTGTACACACACACACACACACACACACACACACACACACACACACACACACACACACACACACACACACACACACACACACACACACACACACACACACACACACACACACACACACACACACACACACACACACACAATGGCCTCTCTCCCGATCCTGCTGCTCTATGCCTGTTCTGTTATCATACGAAAACGGAGGGATGAAATTAATCGATGGAGCTCAAAAGCCCAGGAAATATTTCAAAGCCCATGGCTTCATCCCAAATGGCACAATATGCCCTACATAGTGCACTACTTTTGACCAGGGTTGGTGGTTCTGGTCAAAAGTAGTCCACTATGTATGAAATAGGGTGCCATTTGAGACACAGGCTAAAACTGTGGTTAGAGATGTTGTGATGCCCTGAAATAGCATCTCATTACCTGGGAGATATGTCATATAATACCACTTTGATTACAGCCGTTTTAAGCGCCTGTTGTTTTGATTCAGCACTACTGAATGGTGGACAATTTGTTAACACTTTATTATGAAGGGTACCTATATAAGGACTTCATATAACATTCATAACCCACACATAACCCATTCATAATCCATACATAACCCATACATAACCCATTTATAACCCATACATAACCCATTACTAATCCAAACATAATTTATTTGTAATCCATTCATAACCCATTCATAATCATTCATAACCCATTCATAAACCATACATAAGCCATACATAACTAAAGATTACCCATTCATAACCCATACATAACCCAATCATAACCCACACATAATCAATAACAAAAACAGCACAGGCACTTAAATAAAATAAAAAACTTATATCAAAACGTTTTATGTAATTGTATTACATCCAAAAGAGAATCTAGACAGATTTGGCCAATCAATACATTTGAATACAAATATAAATAAAGTTAATCATTTAAACCACCTAAATATACTCACATTCACTAAATATTTAGCATTTAAAACTCAAACATTCATCCCCAACATCTTTTTCAATAATGCTACAGAATCTTTATCATTCTCCATACTTTATAGTCCAATGCATTCAACATTATGCATGCCCACCATGGTATTGAGCAGCTGCAATTTGAAAACTCATCTGGTTTAGAAATCAAACTCTGGTTATCTTATTGCAGAGCACATTGTACAACTGTTTTTAAAGAAGATTATATTGCAATGTATGCTATGTGTAGGCTATGACATATGTATTGGCTAATGTCGTTTTTAAACCTCCATTGTACCATACATGACACACACTCGACACACACACACACACGCAGTTAGTTACTTGAAATTAGAAAATTATGCCTAAACATTATGCAAAATTGAATTCATTGAACGAGAAAAAGCTAATGAAACACTAGCTTCCTGAGCAGGCACATTGATGTTTACAGTATTAGCTGGCTAGGCTAGTCAACTGTGGCTAACTTACATTATTGGTGACATATTAGTTTGTAGCTCCAAAGGTTCGGTCTTTATCTATATTATGCTGAAACAATCCACCCTTAAGATTATTCAGCATGTTAACAACCATTTTGACAGTAACATCTGTTACCCCCAATAACTAATTTGCTGTATGCACAATAACCTTCATCCTGGAATTTCTGCTTCCCACAACATGAGTCGTGTTGACAACCTTACCAATGAAAGCTATGAAGTTAACTTTATTCACTATCCTTTGACACGACACATTCATGAGCGCAAGATTTCCGATGCCAGGACCAGCAGAAGCACCAGCACCAACAGTAGGTCCACTTAGTACAGCCATGGAAGGAGCAGCCATGGAAGAAGCTCCATCAGTCCGCACAGTAGTTCTTTCAATCCATATCAAAAGGCTATATCAGCGGACACATTCAGAATTTAAAAGATGGTTTAGTATTTAGTTTAAAAGCTCTGATGAAGGCCAAGAGAACAATAAACACTTTTCAATGAGAAAACAGAAATCTACTTTGGGTATAAAAAAAATACAGACTTCTGGTTTCAGAGATGTAGCCTAAGATGCAATACTCCTGAAATATTTAAGGAGAACAAAAGCTATTTAGCCTACATTTGTGCACCACCGCAGAAGCTTGGCTATTCAGCATTTTCTTAACCTTTCACGAGCCTCTACCCCGGGTCCGGGATCACCCCCCACCCCCCCCACACACTGATTAGCATAGCTAGCATAGCTTCACAAGTAGATAGTAGCATCTAAATATCATTAAATCACAAGTCCAAGACACCAGATGAAAGATACAGATCTTGTGAATAAAGCCACCATTTCAGATTTTTCAAATGTTTTACAGGGAAGACACAATATGTAAATCTATTAGCTAAACACGTTAGCAAAATACACCACTTTTCTAACTCCATCAGTTTCTTACTCCTTCAGGTGCTATCACCAATTCGGCTAAACTAAGATATTGATAGCCAATAACCTATAAAAAACCTCTTCAGATGACAGTCTGATAACATATTTATGGTATAGGATAGGTGTTGTTAGAAAAAAGTGCATATTTCAGGTAGAAATCACAGTTTACAATTGCACCGACCATCACAAATCGACTAGAATTACTAGATAGAGCAACGTGTATGACCAATTTACTCATCATAAAACATTTCATAAAAATAGACAAAGCATAGCAATGGAAAGACCCAGTTCTTGTGATTTCAGACCATATTTCAGATTTTCTAAGCGTTTTTCAGCGAAAACACAATAAATCGATAAGTTAGCATACCACATGTGCAAACGTTACCAGAGCATCGATTCCAGCCAAAGAGCGCTATAACGTAATCACCGCCAAAATATATAAATTTTTTCACTAACCTTCTCAGAATTCTTCAGATGACACTCCTGTAACATCATTTTACAACATACATATACAGTTTGTTCGAAAAGGTGCATATTTAGCCATACAAAACCGTGGTTACACAATAAAAATACTAGGAAATCAAGCCTCAATATGTCTGACGTCATCTATCAGAGTGATCTAGTTTAATTGAAAGCTAATCATATACTTGACTAAAAAATACAGGGTTGACAGGAATCGAAAGACAAATTAGTTCTTAATGCAACCGCTGACTTACATTTTTAAAATTATCCTTACTTTTCAATACAGGGTTCGCCAAGTGACGCGATAACAAACAAAATGGCGAAATATGCGTTTAAAATATTTCGACAGAACAACAATTTATCATATTAAATATTGCTTACTTTGAGCTGTTCTTCCATCATATTCTTGGGCAATGTATCCTTTCTATGTTATAAACGTCTTTTGGTCGATAGATGTCCTCTGTCCTTCGAAATGTCCACCACCAACGACCGACACCCCGAAACGTTTCCAAAGCTAAAAAGGGCACGACAAAGAAATTCCTCAAAATCGCACTAAACGGATATAAATTGCTATAAAACGGTTCAAATTAACTACATTATGATGTTTTTAACAACTATAACGACTGAAAACATGACCGGAGAAATCTAACTAGTTAAACAACGATTTGGAATGAGGCAGGTCCGATGTCTATCTTGCTTGTGGCGCGTGGAGAGAGAGAAAGGTCTTCCCACGTTTTGTGGTTTTATATGGGCTGGGATTGTGCAATAGACTCCATTCAAAACGTGATGACGTACAGACACCCAGAGGAAGACGTAGGCAGTGTCGGTTTCTTCATAGCATTCACTGTCGCCTTAAAAACAGACTCCAGATCAGGGGTAAAAATTTCTGAAATCTGACTCCTGTCATGAAAAGTGCTGTAGATATTGTTCTGTACCACTCAGAGACAAAATTCCAACTTCTATAGAAACTAGAAGGTGTTTTCTATCCAATAATAACAATAATATGCATATTGTACGATCAAGAATTTAGCACGAGGCAGTTTAATTTGGAGACCCAAATATGCTAATGCGGAACAGCACCCCCTATAGTTGCAAGAAGTTAATTAAGCAGCCTAGTTTTGTTGTTTGGCTACTTGAAGATAACTAGGGCCTATCACTCACAGCCCACTTCTTCCAATAAATTGGGGAAAGTGTGCATCTAATCTTACTATATTAAGAGCCGAGATGAGTAGGGTCCTCAGATCCTCAAAAGGTTCAGCAGCTGCACCATCGAGAGCATCCTGACTGGTTGCATCACTCCCTGGTCTGCTCGGCATCCCACCGCAAGGCACTACAGAGCGTAGTGTGAATGGCCCAGTACATCCCTGGGGCAAAGTTTCCTGCCATCCTCAGCCTCTATACCAGGCGGTGTCAGAGGAAGGCTCTAAAAATTCTCAAAGACTCCAGCCACCCTAGTCATAGACTTTTCTCTCTGCTACTGCACGGCAAGTGGTACTGGAGCGCCAAGTCTTGTTCCAAGCGGCTTCTAAACAGCTTCTATCTCCAAGCCATAAGACTCCTGAACATCTAGTCAAATGGCTACCCAGACTATTTGCAGTGCCCCCCTCCCCCTCACCCCCTCTTCACACCACTGCTACTCTCTGTTGTAATCTATGCATAGTCATAGACACCCCCTCTACCAACATGTACATATTACCTCAACTAACCGGTGCCCCCACACATTGACTCTGTATCGCTACCCCCTTGTACATAGTCTCGCTATTGTTATTTTACTGCTGCTCTTTAATTACTTATTACTTTTCTATTATTCTTATCAGTGTTTTTTTTTTAACTGCATTGTTGGTTAGGGGCTCATAAGTAAGTATTTCACTGTAAGGTCTACAACTGTTATATTCGGCGCATGTGACAAATACAATACAAATACAATTTGATTCAATTTTGATTTGACAGTTGCACATACACACACACCAAGACCCCCCCCCCCCCCCCATACACACACTGAAACTCTTAACTGAATGTACTTCCTTGCAATGGACCACACGTCAGCAGTATTTTTCCACCATGGATTTAAAAGCCTACTCTGCCTCTCTGAAAAGGGCACCAACCGCACCAAAGGCCTTGGCTAAAGGACTCCAGTAGACTTGAGTCAATAAGCCAATACATGTCTGGAAATACATACAACAAAAAGTCTAACTATATCCATAGAAGTACAACTGTTCAGGGAGCTATGCAACAGAAGGTAACAATTTCTTTGAAGGGCTGTGTCATTCCAAACTTCATCCACAAGCTGTATTCCATTTTGTTGGACTCAAGTGATACTTCTCCGTGTGCTTTCTCCTTCCCATTGTGGTGAAATAAAACCAGGGCATGCTCGCACACGGAAAAGTAATGGTCAGTCCAACAAAATAGAATGCAATGTTTAGGTTCAAATGTGGAACTACATACCTTTATGTGTAAAACATCTAAAGACCTGCATCACAGCATCATGGTAGTATTCAAATCCAATTTTAATTGTCACATTCTTGGTAAACAACAGGTGTAGAGTACAAGTGAAATTATTACGTACGGGCCCTTCCCAGCAATACAGAATACAATAACAAATGATTTTAATAACTATTTTATTTTAATAAATGCACAATGGTCAATGATAGCTTGGCTATGTACATGGGGTAATACTACCGAGTCGATGTGCAGGGTACAGGGAAATGTAGGTATATATTAAATGTAGGTACAGTGCCTCCGGAAAGACCCCTTGACTTTTTCCACATTTTGTCCCGTTACAGCCTTATTCTAAAATGGATTAAATAAAACAATTTCCTCAGCAATCTACACACAGTACCCCGTAATGACAACGAGAAAACATTTTTTTTGAAAAAGAAAACAGAAATACCTTATTTACATAAGTATTCAGACCCTTTACTACGAGACTCCAAATTATGCTCAGGTGCATCCTGCTTCCATTTATCATCCTTGAGATGTTTCTACAACTTGATTGGAGTCCACCTGTGGTAAATTCAATTTATTGGACATGATTTGGAAAGGCACACACGTGTCGATATAAGGTCCCACAGTTGGCAGTGCATGTTAGAGCAAAATCCAAGCCATGAGGTCGAAGGAATTATCTGTAGATCTCTGAGACAGGATTGTGTCGTGGCACAAATCTGTGGAAGGGTAACAAAACATTTCTGCAGCATTGGAAGGTCCCCAAGCACACAGTGGTTTCCATCATTCTTAAATGTAAGAAGTTTGGAACCACCAAGACCCTTCCTATAGCTGGCCGCCCAGCCAAATTGAGCAATCGGAGGAGAAGGGACTTTGTCAGGGAGGTGACCAAGCACCCAATGGTCACTCTGACAGAACTCTAGAGTTCTTCTGGGGAGATGGGAGAACCTTCCAGAAGGACAAGCATCTTCGCAGCACTCCACCAATTAGGGTTTTATAGTAGAGTGGCCAGACGGAAGCCACTCCTCAGTAAAAGGATTGAGCTAAAGATGAACGGAGCAAAGTACAGAGAGATCCTTGATAAAACCTGCTCCAGAGCGCTTAGAACATAGGTTTTTATTTTTATTTCACCTTTATTTAACCAGGTAGGCTAGTTGAGAACAAGTTCTCATTTACAACTGCGACCTGGCCAAGATACATTAAAGCAGTTCGACACATACAACACAGAGTTACACATGGAATAAACAAACATACAGTCAATAATACAGTAGAAAAAAGTATATATACGGTGTGTGCAAATGAGGTAAGATAAGGGAGGTAAGGCAATAAATAGGCCATGGTGGCGAAGTAATAACAATATACCAATTAATCACTGGAGTGATAGATGTGCAAAAGATGAATGTGCAGGTAGAGATACTGGCGTGCAAAAGAGCAAAACAAATAAATAAATACAGTACGGGGAAGAGGTAGTTGGATGGGCAATTTACAGATGGGCTATGTACAGGTGCAGTGATCTGTGAGCTGCTCTGACAGCTGGTGCTTAAAGCTAGTGAGGGAGATATGAGTCTCCAGCTTCAGTGATTTTTGCAGTTCGTTCCAGTCATTGGCAGCAGAGAACTGGAAGGAAAGGCGGCCAAAGGAGGAATTGGCTTTGGGGGTGGCCAGTGAGATATACCTGCTGTAGTGCGTGCTACGGGTGGGTGCCGCTATGGTGACCAGTGAGCCCCAATAAAGCGGGGCTATACCTAGCAATGACCTTGAGCCAGTGGGTTTGGCGACGAGGATGAAGCAAGGGCCAGCCAACGAGAGCATACAGGTCGCAGTGGTGGGTAGTATATGGGGCTTGGGTGACAAAACGGATGGCACTGTGATAGACTGCATCCAATTTGTTGAGTAGAGTGTTGGAGGCTATTTTGTAAATGACATCGCTGAAGTCGAGGATCGGTAGGATAGTCAGTTTTACGAGGGTATGTTTGGCAGCATGAGTGAAGTAATTATTGTTGCGAAATAGGAAGCCGATTCTAGATTTAATTTTGGATTGGAGATGCTTCATGTTCGTCTGGAAGGAGAGTTTACAGTCTAGCCAGACACCTAGGTATTTGTAGCTGTCCACATATTCAAAGTCAGACCTGTCCCGAGTAGTGATGCTGGACGGCCGGGCAGGTGCGGGCAGCAATCGGATGAAGAGCATGCATTTAGTTGTACTTGCATTTAAGAGAAGTTGGAGGCCACGGAAGGAGAGTTGTATGGCATTGAAGCTCTTTTGGAGGTTAGTTAACACAGTTTCCAAAGAAGGGTAAGATGTTTACAGAATGGTGTCTTCTGCGTAGAGGTGGATCAGAGCATCACCAGCAGCAAGAGCGACCTCAATTATGTATACATAGAAGAGAGTCGGCCCGAGAATTTAACCCTGTGGCACCCTCATAGACTGCCAGAGGTCCGGACAACAGGCCCTCCGATTTGACACACTGAACTCTATCTGAGAAGTAGTTGGTGAACCAGGCGAGGCAGTCATTTGAGAAACCAAGGCTGTTGAGTCTGCCGATAAGAATGTGGAGATTGACAGAGTCGAAAGCCTTGGCCAGGTCGATGAAAACGGCTGCACAGTAATGTCTCTTATCGATGGCGGTTATGATATTGTTTAGGACCTTGAGCGTGGCTGAGGTGCACCCATGACCAGCTCGGAAACCAGATTGCATAGCGGAGAAGGTACGGTGGGATTCGAAATGGTCGGTAATCTGTTTGTTAACGTGGCTTTCGAAGACCTTGGAAAGGCAGGGTACGATAGATATAGGTCTGTAGCAGTTTTGGTTTAGAGTGTCTCCCCCTTTGAAGAGGGGGATGATCGCGGCAGCTTTCCAATCTTTGGGAATCTCAGACGATACGAAAGAGAGGTTGAACAGGCTACTAATAGGGGTTGCAACAATTTCGGCAGATCATTGTAGAAAGAGAGGGTCCAGATTGTCTAGCCCGGCTGATTTGTAGGAGTCCAGATTTAGCAGCTCTTTCAGAACATCAGCTATCTGGATTTGGATGAAGGAGAAATGGGGGATGCTTGGGAGAGGTGCTGTGGGGGGTGCAGGGCAGTTGACCGGGGTAGGGTTAGCCAGGTGGAAAGTATGGCCAGCCGTAGAAAAATGCTTATTGAAATTCTCAATTATATTGGATTTATCAGTGGTGACAATGTTTCCTAGCCCCAGTGCAGTGAACAGCTGGGAGGTGGTGCTCTTATTCTCCATGGACTTTGCAGTGTCCCAGAACTTTTTTGAGTTTGTGCTACAGGATGCAAATTTCTGTTTGAAAAAGCTAGCCTTAGCTTTCCTAACTTCCTTGAAAAGTTGCATATCACAGGGGCTATTCGATGCTAATACAGTACGCCACAGGGTGTTTTTGTGCTGTTCAAGGGCAGTCAGGTCTGGATTGAAACAAGGGCTATGTCTCTTCCTGGTTGCACATATTTTGAATGTGGCATGCTTATTTAAGATTTTTCACCTTCCAACAGGACTACGACACTAAGCACACAACCAAGACAACACAGGAGTGGCTTCAGGACTAGTCTCTGAATGTCCTTGAGTGTCCCAGCCAGATCCTAGACTTGAATCCGATCGAACTTCTCTGGAGAGTCATACCCAAGAAGACTCGAGTCTGTAATCAATACCAAAGGTGCTTTACAAAGTACTGTGTAAAGGGTCTGAATACTTACATACAGTAAATGTGATATTTCAGCATATTTATTTTTTATTGGCTTTCTCATTATGGGGTATTGTGTGTAGTGAGTTATCCTAGATCAGGATTAATTGTTTGAATGGTAAGATGCCAATCATTTGAGTGAGTTACAAAAATCATGAAAAATATACACTGCTCAAAAAAATAAAGGGAACACTAAAATAACACATCCTAGATCTGAATGAATGAAATATTCTTATTAAATACTTTTTTCTTTACATAGTTGAATGTGCTGACAACAAAATCACAAAAAAATTATCAATGGAAATCAAATTTATGGAGGTCTGGATTTGGAGTCACACTCAAAATTAAAGTGGAAAACCACACTACAGGCTGATCCAACTTTGATGTAATGTCCTTAAAACAAGTCAAAATGAGGCTCAGTAGTGTGTGTGGCCTCCACAACGCCCTACAACGCCTGGGCATGATCAAATGTATCAACCCATGGAGGTCTGGATTTGGAGTCACACTCAAAATTGAAGTGGAAAACCACACTACAGGCTGATCCAACTTTGATGTAATGTCCTTAAAACAAGTCAAAATGAGGCTCAGTAGTGTGTGTGGCCTCCACAACTCCCTACAACGCCTGGGCATGCTCCTGATGAGGTTGCGGATGGTCTCCTGAGGGATCTCCTCCCAGACCTGGACTAAAGCACCCACAAACTGCTGGACAGTCTGTGGTGCAACGTGGCGTTGGTGGATGGAGCGAGACATGATGTCCCAGATGTGCTCAATTGGATACAGGTCTGGGGAACGGGCGGGCCAGTCCATAGCATCAATGCCTTCCTCTTGCAGGAACTGCTGACACACTCCAGCTACATGAGGTCTAGCATTGTCTTGCATTAGGAGGAACCCAGGGCCAACAGCACCAGCATATGGTCTCACAAGGGGTCTGAGGATCTCATCTCGGTACCTAATGGCAGTCAGGTTACCTCTGGCGAGCACATGGAGGGCTGTGCGGCCCCCCAAAGAAATGCCACCCCACACCATGACTGACCCACCTCCAAACTGGTCATGCTGGAGGATGTTGCAGGCAGCAGAACGTTCTCCACAGCGTCTCCAGACTCTGTCACGTCTGTCACATGTGCTCAGTGTGAACCTGCTTTCATCTGTGAAGAGCACAGGGCACCAGTGGCGAATTTGCCAATCTTGGTGTTCTCTGGCAAATGCCAAACGTCCTGCACGGTGTTGGGCTGTAAGCACAACCCCCACCTGTGGACGTCGGGCCCTCATACCACCCTCATGGAGTCTGTTTCTGACCGTTTGAGCAGACACATGCACATTTGTGGCCTGCTGGAGGTCATTTTGCAGGGCTCTGGCAGTGCTCCTCCTGCTCCTCCTTGCACAAAGGCGGAGGTAGCGGTCCTGCTGCTGGGTTGTTGCCCTCCTACGGCCTCCTCCACGTCTCCTGATGTACTGGCCTGTCTCCTGGTAGCGCCTCCATGCTCTGGACACTACGTTGACAGACACAGCAAACCTTCTTGCCATAGCTCGCATTGATGTGCCATCCTGGATGAGCTGCACTACCTGAGCCCCTTGTGTGGGTTGTAGACTCCGTCTCATGCTACCACTAGAGTAAAAGCACCGGCAGCATTCAAAAGTTACCAAAACATCAGCCAGGAAGCATAGGAACTGAGAAGTGGTCTGTGGTCACCACCTGCAGAACCACTCCTTTATTGGGGGTGTCTTGCTAATTGCCTATAATTTCCACCTGGTGTCTATTCCATTTGCACAACAGCATGTGAAATTTATTGTCAATCAGTGTTGCTTCCTAAGTGGACAGTTTGATTTCACAGAAGTGTGATTGACTTGGAGTTACATTGTGTTGTTTAAGTGTTCCCTTTATTTTTTTGAGCAGTGTATAACAATGCATGGAATTTTACACAAGACAAAAACAAGCAACACAAAACGAACAAAGTCTAGACACAAAAACCGAGACTTAAATATCTTTGTTCACATACTTACTATAGAAATATGTAGTAATCTGTAGTTTACTGTAGAATACTATACTACTCACTGTATTATCCCCAGATCACGTGTAGAACTTACTATACAATGTTGTAGTATACTGTTGAATGCCATAGTAAATACTATAGTCTTATTAGCAAAAAACACTCTAGTAATACAATTAAATTTGCTATTTTAATATTTCTCCAGTAGGTTTCCAGTAGGAGAAAGACTCCATGTCATAAATACTAAAACAAAACATCCTAAATACTGCAGGAATGTCTGCAAAAACACTGCAGTAAATATTACAGCATATTATAATCTAAAAAAAAACACTACATTAATTACTATAGTATATAATACAGCGAAAAGTTAAGAAAATAATGAGAGAGACTGCAACGTTGCGATGTCGCCGAAGACCCATCTGCTAGTCCCGGCCCGCTAGCTTTCTGAACGCCGTGTCTCCCGCTCGCCTAGCATAGTAGCGACTACCAAACGGCTCCCTGACTCACCTATTACTGCTCATTGGACCCTATGATCACTCGGCTACACATGTCTCTCTCTAATGTAATAATTCCTTGTCTTCTGCTGTTTTGGTTAGTTATTATTGTTTTATTTCACTATTATTGTTTTATTTCACCTAGTCTAGCTCAACAGGCCTTAGATGGCTCTTTTGTCACACAACCCACACATGGGGAGACCTCACCTGGCTTATCTGGTGTCTCCAGAGATGCAAGCTCTCTCATGGTCACTCAACGACTAGGTTTACACCCACTGTACTCACATCCTACCATACTCGTCTGTACATTATGTCCTGAATCTACCACGCCCAGAAACCTGCTACTTTTATTCTCTGTTCTCAACGCACTAGATGACCAGTTCTTATAGCCTTTAGCCGTACCCTTATCCTACTCCTCCTCTGTTCCTCTGGTGATATAGAGGTTAACCCAGGCCCTGTAGCCCCCAGGATTACAGCTATTCCCCAGGCGCTCTCATTTGTTGACTTCTGTAACCGTAAAAGCCTTGGTTTCATGCATCAGAAGCCTCCTCCGTAAATTTGTTTTACTCACTGCTTTAGCACACTCCGCCAACCCTGATGTCCTAGCCGTGTCTGAATCCTGGCTTAGGAAGGCCACCAAAAATTCTGAAATCTCCATCCCCAACTATAACATTTTCCGCCAAGACAGAAATGCCAAAGGGGGCGGAGTTGCGATCTACCTCAGAGATAGCCTGCAGAGTTCTGTCATACTATCCAGGTCTGTGCCCAAACAGTTCAAGCTTCTACTTTTAAAAATCCACCTTTCCAGAAATAAGTCTATCACTGTTGCCGCTTGTTATAGACCCCCCTCAGCCCCCAGCAGTGCCCGGGACACCATATGTGACTTGCTTGCCCCCCATCTATCTTCAAAGTTTGTACTGTTAGTTGACCTAAACTGGGATGTGCTTAGCACCCTGGCCATCCTACAATCTAAGCTAAGTGCCCTCAATCTCACACAAATTATCAAGGAACCTACCAGGTACAACTCTAAATCCGTAAACATGGGCACTCTCATAGATATCATCCTGACCAACAAGCCCTCTAAATACACCTCTGCTGTCTTCAACCAGGATCTCAGCGATCACTGCTTCATTGCCTACATCCGTAATGGGCCCGCGGTCAAACGACCACCCCTCATCACTGTCAAACGCTCCCAAAAACACTTCAACGAGCAGGCCTTTCTAATCGACCTGGCCCGGGTATCCTGGAAGGATATGGACCTCTTCCTGTCAGTAGAGGATGCCTGGTTGTTCTTTAAAAATGCTTTCCTCAACATCTTAAATAAGCATGCACCATTCAAAAAATGTAGAACTAAGAACAGATTTAGTCTTTTGTTCACTCCAGACTTGAGTGCCCTTGACCAGCACAAAAACATCATGTGGCGTACTGCATTAGCATCGACTAGCCCCCATGATATGCAACTTTTCAGGGAAGTCAGTAACCAACATACACAGTCATTTAGGAAAGCCAAGGCAAGCTTTTTCAAACAGATATTTACATCCTGTAGCAATAATTCCAAAACGTTTTGGGACACCGTAAAGTCAATGGAGAATAAGAGCACCTCCTACCAGCTGCCCACTGCACTGAGGCTAGGAAACACTGTAACCACCGATAGATCTACGATAATCAAGAATTTCAAAATATATTTTCTACGACTGGACATGCTTTCCACCTGGCTACCCCTACCCAGGCCAACAGCTCTGCAACCCTCGAGTCTCCTTCACCTAAATCCAGATAGCTGATGTTCTGAAAGAGCTTCAAAATCTGGATCCCTACAAATCAGCCGGGCTAGACAATCTGGACCTTTTTTTCTAAAATGATCCGCCACAATTGTTGCAACCCCTATTACTAGCCTGTTTAACCGTATCGTCTTACATCCCTAAAGATTGGAAAGCTACCACGGTTATCCCCCTCTTCAAATGGGGAGACACTCTAGACCCAAACTGTTATAGACGTATATCCATCCTGCCCTGCCCTGCCTTTCCAAAGTCTTCAAGAGCCAAGTTAACAAACAGATCACCAACCATTTCAAATCCCACCTTACCTCCTCCACTATGCAATATAGTTTCAGAGCTGGTCATGGGTGCACCTCAGCCATGCTCAAGGTCCTAAACGATATCATAACCGCCATAGATAAAAGACAGTACTGTGCAGCTGTTTTCGTCGACCTGGCCAAGGCTTTCGACTCTGTCAATCACCACATTCTTATCGGCAGACTCGGCAGGTTCACCAACTACTTCTCAGATAGAGTTCAGTGTGTCAAATCGGAGGGCCTGTTGTCCGGACCTCTGGCAGTCTCTATGGGGGATCCACAGGGTTCAATTCTCAGGCTGACTTACTTCCCTGTATACATCAATGAAGTCGCTCTTGCTGCTGGTGATTCTCTGATCCACATCTATGCAGATGACACCATTCTGTATGCATCTGGCCCATCCTTGGACACTGTGTTAACAAACCTCCAAACGAGCTTCAATGCCATACAACACTACTTCCATGGCCTCCAATTGCTCCTAAATGCTTGTAAAACTAAATGCATGTTCTTCAAACGATTGCTGCCCACACCCACCCACCCGCCTTGCAACACTACTCTGGATGGTTCTGACTTAGAATATGTTGACAATTACATATACCTAGGTTTCTGGTTAGACTGTAAACTCTCCTTCCAGACTCACACTAAGCATCTCCAATCCAAAATTAAATCTAGATTTCGTTTCCTATTTCTCAACAAAGCCATGCTGCCAAATTGACTATCCTACCAATCCTTGACATCGGTGATGTCATTTACAATATAGCCTCCAACACTCTACTGAGCAAATTGGATGTAGTCTATCACAGTGCCATCTGTTTTTTCATCATAGCCCCATGTACTACTTACCCCGACCTGTATGCTCTCGTTGGCTGGCCCTAGCTACATATTCGTCGCCAAACCCACTGGCTCCAGGTCATCTTTAAGTCTTTGCTAGGTAAAGCCCCAACTTATCTCAGCTCACTGGTCACCATAGCAACACCCACCCGTATCACGCGCTCCAGCAAGTATATTTAACTGGTCATCCCCAAAGCCAACACCTGCTTTAGCTGACTTTCCTCCCAGTTCTCTGTTGCCAATGACTGGAACGAATTGCAAAAATCACGGAAGCTGGAGACATCCTGTATCTACCTCAAGTACTTTAAGCATCAGCTGTCAGAGCAGCTTACCGATCAATGCAGCTGTTAAAAGCCCATCTGTAAATAGCACACCCAACTACCTCATCCCCATATTGTTATTTATTTTTTGCTCTTTTGCACCCCAGTATCTCTACTTGCACATCATCATCTGCACATCTATCACTCCTGTGTTAATGCTAAATTGTAATTACTTTGCCACTATGGCCTATTTATTGCCTTCTCTCCCTAATCTTACTACATTTTCACACTGTACATATGTTTTTCTATTGTGTTATTGACTGTACATTTGCTTATCCCATGTGTAACTCTGTGTTGTTGTTTTTGTCGCACTGCTTTGCTTTATCTTGGCCAGGACGCAGTTGTAAATGAGAACTTGTTCTCAACTGGCCAACCTGGTTAAATATACAGTGGGGCAAAAAAGTATTTAGTCAGCCACCAATTGTGCAAGTTCTCCCACTTAACTTCAACTATGACAGACAAAATGAGAAAAAAAATCCAGAAAATCACATTGTAGGATTTTTTATGAATTTATTTGCAAATTATGGTTGAAAATAAGTATTTTCTCTGTCACGACTCCCGCCGAAGTCGGCTCCTCTCTTTGTACAGGCGGCGCTCGGGGGTCGACGTCACCGGTCTTCTAGCCATCGCCGCTCCACCTTTCATTTTCCATTTGTTTTGTCTTGTTTTTCCGCACACCTGTTTTACATCCCCTCATGACTCTACGTGTATATTATCATCTGTTCCCCCCATGTCTGTGTGTGTAATTGTTCGTAATGTGTCATGTGTGGCGCTTCATGCTGGTTTTTCGCCGGGTCTTGTTTGGAACCTGTGGTATTGTATGCTGTACATTATTTGTGTGACGAGTGCGCTATTCGCTTTTGCCTTTGGGAGTGTCGTTACGCAGTTGCGTCCGACTGTTTTCCTTCTGCCAAATAAAGGGTGCCTGTTCACTCATCTCTGCTCTCCTGCACCTGCCTTCAGTTCACCAGTTGCGCACACTGTTGACAGAGTCTCTTTTTTATTAGGCTCTGGCCATGATAGTTTTTACAGTACATTGCCTGGAAATAAAACAATACAATGAATTGATCGGAGTGCATCATTATAGAGTGCATCATTATAGCATTGAATGAATCAATCAGTATTGGCCTACTGAGTGGATCAGAATATGCCTACTGAGTGGATCAGAATACGCCTACTGAGTGGATCAGTATAGGCCTACTGAATGGATCAGAATAGGCCTACTGAGTGGATCAGTATAGGCCTACTGAGTGGATCAGTATAGGCCTACTGAGTGGATCAGAATAGGCCTACTGAGTGGATCAGTATAGGCCTACTGAATGGATCAGAATAGGCCTACTGAGTGGATCAGTATAGGCCTACTGAGTGGATCAGTATAGGCCTACTGAGTGGATCAGAATAGGCCTACTGAGTGGATCAGTATAGGCCTACTGAATGGATCAGTATAGGTCTACTGAGTGGATCAGTATAGGCCTACTGAATTGATCAGAATAGGCCTACTGAGTGGATCAGTATAGGCCTACTAAGTGGATCAATGTAGGCTTACTGAGTGGATCAATATAGGCGTACTGAGTGGATCAGTATATGCCTACTGAGTGGATCAGTATAGGTCTACTGAGTGGATCAGAATATGCCTACTGAGTGGATCAATATAGGCCTACTGAGTGGATCAGTATAGGTCTACTGAGTGGATCAGAATACGCCTACTGAGTGGATCAGTATAGGCCTACTGAATGGATCAGAACAGGCCTACTGAGTGGATCAGTATAGGCCTACTGAGTGGATCAGTATAGGCCTACTGAGTGGATCAGAATAGGCCTACTGAGTGGATCAGTATAGGCCTACTGAATGGATCAGTATAGGTCTACTGAGTGGATCAGTATAGGCCTACTGAATTGATCAGAATAGGCCTACTGAGTGGATCAGTATAGGCCTACTAAGTGGATCAATATAGGCTTACTGAGTGGATCAATATAGGCGTACTGAGTGGATCAGTATAGGCCTACTGAGTGGATCAGAATATGCCTACTGAGTGGATCAATATAGGCTTACTGAGTGGATCAATATAGGCCTACTGAGTGGATCAGAATAGGCCTACTGAGTGGATCAGTATAGGTCTACTGAGTGGATCAGTAAAGGCCTTCTGAGTGGATCAGTATAGGCCTACTGAGTGGATCAATATAGGCTTACTGAGTGGATCAATATAGGCCTACTGAGTGGATCAGTATATGCCTACTGAGTGGATCAGTATAGGTCTACTGAGTGGATCAGTATAGGCCTACTGAGTGGATCAGTATAGGATCTACTGAGTAGATCAGAATAGGCCTACTGAGTGGATCAATATAGGCTTACTGAGTGGATCAGTATAGGCCTACTGAGTGGATCAGTATAGGCCTGCTGAGTGGATCAGTATAGGCCTACTGAGTGGATCAGTATAGGTCTACTGAGTGGATCAGTATTGGCCTACTGAGTGGATCAGTATAGGCCTATTGAGTGGACAGTATAGGCCTACTGATTGGATCAGTATAGGCCTGCTGAGTGCATCAGTATAGGTCTACTGAGTGGATCATTATAGGCCTATTGAGTGGGTCAGTATAGGCCTACTGAGTGGATCAGTATAGGCCTGTTGTGTGGATCAGTATAGGCCTACTGAGTGGATCAGTATAGGCCTGCTGAGTGGATCAGTATAGGCCTGTTGTGTGGATCAGTATAGGCCTACTGAGTGGATCAGTATAGGCCTGTTGTGTGGATCAGAATAGGCCTACTGAGTGGATCAGTATAGGCCTACTGAGTGGATCAGTATAGGCCTACTGAGTGGATCAGAATAGGCCTACTGAGTGGATCAGTATAGGCCTACTGAATGGATCAGTATAGGTCTACTGAGTGGATCAGTATAGGCCTACTGAATTGATCAGAATAGGCCTACTGAGTGGATCAGTATAGGCCTACTAAGTGGATCAATGTAGGCTTACTGAGTGGATCAATATAGGCGTACTGAGTGGATCAGTATATGCCTACTGAGTGGATCAGTATAGGTCTACTGAGTGGATCAGAATATGCCTACTGAGTGGATCAATATAGGCCTACTGAGTGGATCAGTATAGGTCTACTGAGTGGATCAGAATACGCCTACTGAGTGGATCAGTATAGGCCTACTGAATGGATCAGAATAGGCCTACTGAGTGGATCAGTATAGGCCTACTGAGTGGATCAGTATAGGCCTACTGAGTGGATCAGAATAGGCCTACTGAGTGGATCAGTATAGGCCTACTGAATGGATCAGTATAGGTCTACTGAGTGGATCAGTATAGGCCTAATGAATTGATCAGAATAGGCCTACTGAGTGGATCAGTATAGGCCTACTAAGTGGATCAATATAGGCTTACTGAGTGGATCAATATAGGCGTACTGAGTGGATCAGTATAGGCCTACTGAGTGGATCAGTATAGGTCTACTGAGTGGATCAGAATATGCCTACTGAGTGGATCAATATAGGCTTACTGAGTGGATCAATATAGGCCTACTGAGTGGATCAGAATAGGCCTACTGAGTGGATCAGTATAGGTCTACTGAGTGGATCAGTATAGGCCTTCTGAGTGGATCAGTATAGGCCTACTGAGTGGATCAATATAGGCTTACTGAGTGGATCAATATAGGCCTACTGAGTGGATCAGTATATGCCTACTGAGTGGATCAGTATAGGTCTACTGAGTGGATCAGTATAGGCCTACTGAGTGGATCAGTATAGGATCTACTGAGTAGATCAGAATAGGCCTACTGAGTGGATCAATATAGGCTTACTGAGTGGATCAGTATAGGCCTACTGAGTGGATCAGTATAGGCCTGCTGAGTGGATCAGTATAGGCCTACTGAGTGGATCAGTATAGGTCTACTGAGTGGATCAGTATTGGCCTACTGAGTGGATCAGTATAGGCCTATTGAGTGGACAGTATAGGCCTACTGATTGGATCAGTATAGGCCTGCTGCGTGGATCAGTATAGGTCTACTGAGTGGATCATTATAGGCCTATTGAGTGGGTCAGTATAGGCCTACTGAGTGGATCAGTATAGGCCTGTTGTGTGGATCAGTATAGGCCTACTGAGTGGATCAGTATAGGCCTGCTGAGTGGATCAGTATAGGCCTGTTGTGTGGATCAGTATAGGCCTACTGAGTGGATCAGTATAGGCCTGTTGTGTGGATCAGTATAGGCCTGTTGTGTGGATCAGTATAGGCCTACTGAGTGGATCAGTATAGGCCTGTTGTGTGGATCAGTATAGGCCTGTTGTGTGGATCAGTATAGGCCTACTGAGTGACATACTGTTTTGTTTCCATGACAATTCAGGCATTACATCAGCATCATGGACAGTGCCAAACTGTGACCTCTTTCTGCTGCCCACAAACAAACAGCTGGATTCATTGGCTAAATATAAATGATATGTGCATTAGCGTGGTTACGGGTGCTACACTTAAATATTGTATCAAAGGGGATATGAACAGTTATAGTTTATGTTTTTCAAACTTCTCTCTATTTTTATTTTTTTTAATCATTTCACCTTTATTTAACCAGGTAGGCCAGTTGAGAACAAGTTCTCATTTACAACTGCGACCTGGACAAGATAAAGCGAAGCAGTGCGACAAAAACAACAACGCAGAGTTCATAAACAAACGTACAGTCAACAACACAATAGAAAAATCTATGTACAGTGTGTGCAAATGTAGAAGAGTAGGGAGGTAAGGCAATAAATAGGCCATGGAGGCAAAATAACTACAATTTGCATTAACACTGGAGTGATAGATGTGCAGATGATGATGATGTGCAAGTAGAGATACTGGGGTGCAAAAGAGCAAGAAGATAAGTCACACTATGGGGATGAGGTAGTTGGGTGTGCTATTTACAGATTGGCTGTGTACAGGTACAGTGATCGGTAAGCTGCTCTGACAGCTGATGCTTAAAGTTAGTGATGGAGATATATGACTCCAGCTTCTGTGCTTCTCCCTGTCTGCAGGCACTCATAGAGAAGTGGAGGATTGGTCTCGTCTCTGTCTGTCAGTTTAGTTTATGCTAAACATGCTTAGCCACTCTGTCACAGCAGCTCATTTGGGACACATGCCATCTCTTCCTACTTCCCAAATGGTGCATCAGAAAAACTATCTTCCTATTGCTATTACAGAAATACAGGAGTGAGAAACTAGCATTACCTGTAAAGAGAGAGGTTAATAAGACAGACAATTATCTATCCCAGCAGTGACTCATTATGGTGAAATAGATAGGTGGGATGTTGGACTGTGTAGATGAAGAGCACATGTATGTTACTGGGAGTACTCCTTGACATTGACAATAGCAACTATAACCTCAAGCCCACTGAGCTTTCTTTATAGAGTAGAGCCTGCAGCAGTTATACTATACTTTTAGTCTCGCTCACCTTCGTCATCAAACATTTGATTCTCCATCTTTCTGTAGAGCCAATAGACCTTCCCCATCGAACAGTGGATTCTCCATCTTACCGTAGTGCTATTAGACCTTCCCCATTGAACAGTGGATTCTCCATCTTACCGTAGTGCTATTAAACCTTCCTCATCGAACAGTGGATTCTCCATCTTACCGTAGTGCTATTAGACCTTCCCCATCGAACAGTGGATTCTCCATCTTACCGTAGTGCTATTAGACCTTCCTCATCAAACAGTGGATTCTCCATCTTACCGTAGTGCTATTAGACCTTCCTCATCAAACAGTGGATTCTCCATCTTACCGTAGTGCTATTAAACCTTCCTCATCGAACAGTGGATTCTCCATCTTACCGTAGTGCTATTAGACCTTCCTCATCGAACAGTGGATTCTCCATCTTACCGCAGTGCTATTAAACCTTCCCCATCGAACAGTGGATTCTCCATCTTACCGTAGTGCTATTAGACCTTCCTCATTGAACAGTGGATTCTCCATCTTACCGTAGTGCTATTAGACCTTCCTCATCAAACAGTGGATTCTCCATCTTACCATAGTCCCGTTAGACCTTTTGAGTCTTCTGAGTCATTGATAGATTGGAGGCTGTTTTTACAGTCAACATCACAACATCACATTTCCCAGCCTCTTCTTTTGCTTCTTTCTGGCTTTTATTTTGAGATATGACTTCTGCATTGTCCTTTGTATTTGCTCACTCTCTGCATCTTAACAGGCCCTTCAAACGCATCACTATACACTTCTGGGGGGAAAGCTGCTACCAGTTTTGGTGAATGTGTGTTAATCTCCCTGGTAACAGTACCAGTAGCCTATATGCAAACATTTGATGGCACAGAAAGAAAGGAATATGGATAGCAAATAATTTCATTTTTTATTGATTTGTACAATTTCTAAAAACATAATTCTACTTTGACGTTATGGTGTATTTTGTTCGGGCCAGTAACAAAAAATCTAAAAAAACCTCAAGGTGAATACTTTCTGAAGGGACTGTACATAGTTATTGAACACTGGTCACTTGAATAAAGTAAATAGCCCACCCAACTACCTCCTTCCCATATTGGTATTTGTTTTTTGCTCCTTTGCACCCCATTATCTCTACTTGCACATCCATCTGCACATCATCTGCACAACTCCAGTGTTTAATTGTTCAAATGTAAATATTTCGCCATTGTGGCCTATTTATTGCCTTACCTCCCTAATCTTACTACATTTGCACAAACTGTATATAGACTTATCTCTTGTATTATTGACCGTATGTTTGTTTATCCCATGTGTAACTCTGTGTTGTTTGTGTCGCACTGCTTTGCTTTATCTTGGCCAGGTCTCAGTTGTAAATGAGAACTTGTTCTCAAGTGGCCTACACGGTTAAATAAAGGTGTAATACAAAAAAAAAGTTTACATAATGTTTTACCCACTTCATATGTATATAGAGCTGCCGCTTTCAAGAAGCGGGACTCTATCCCGGAAGCTTATAAGAAAACCCGCTTTGCCCTCCGACGAACCATCAAACAGGCAAAGCATCAAGACAGGACTAAGATTGAATCATACTACACCGGCTCTGACGCTCGTTGGATGTGGCACGGCTTGCAAACTATTACAGACTACAAAGGGAAGCACAGCCGCGAGCTGCCCAGTGACACAAGCTTCACAGATGAGCTAAATTACTTCTATGCTCGCTTCGAGGCAAGACACACTAAAACACGCATGAGAGCATCAGCTGTTCTGGACGACTGTGTGATCACGCTCTTCATAGCCGATGTGAGTAAGACCATTAAACAGGTCAACATTCACAAGGTCGCTGTGCCAGACGGATTACCAGGACGTGTACTCCGAGCATGCGCTGACCAACTGGCAAGGGTCTTCACTGAAATGTTCAACCTGTCCCTGACTGAGCCTGTAATACCAACCTGTTTCAAGTAGACCACCATAGTCCCTGTGCCCAAGAACACTGAGGTAAACTGCTTAAATGACTACCGACCCTTAGAACTCACGTCTGTAGCCATGAAACGCTTTGAAAGGCTGGTCATGGCTCACATCAACACCATTATCCCAGAATCCCTAGACCCACTCCAATATGCATGCCGCCCCCACAGATCCACAGAGGATGCAATCACTATTGCACTCCACACTGCCCTTTCCCACCTGGACAAAGGGAACACTAATGTGAGAATGCTATTCATTGACTACAGCTCAGCGTTCAACACCATAGTGCCCTCAAAGCTCATCAATAAGCTAAGGACCCTGGGACTAAACACCTCCGTCTGCAACTGGATCCTGGACTTCCTGACGGGCCACCCACCAGGTGGTAAGGATAGGTAACAACACATCCGCCACACTGATCCTCAACACGGGGGCCCCTCAGGGGCGAGTGCTCAGTCCCGTCCTGTACTCCCAGTTCACTCATGACTGCATGGCCAGGCACAACTCCAACACCATCTTTAAGTTTGCCGATGACACAACAGTGGTAGGCCTGATCACAGACAACGTTGAGGCAGCCTATAGGGAGGAGGACAGAGACCTGGCCATGTGGTGCCAGGATAACATCCTTCCCCTCAACCTGATCAAGACAAAGGAGATGGTTGTGTACTACAGAAAAAGGAGGACGAGCACGCCCCCATTCTCATCGATGGGGCTCCAGTGGAGCAGGTTGAGAGCTTCAAGTTCCTTTGTGTCCACATCACCAACAAACTATCATGGTCCAAGCACACCAAGACAGTCGTGAAGAGGCCACAACAAAGCTTATTCCCTTTCAGGAGACTGAACAGATTTGGCATGGGTCCTTGGATCCTCAAAAGTTTTTACAGCTGCACCATCGAGAGCATTCCTGCCTGGTTGCATCACTGCCTGGGATGGCAACTGCTCGGCCTCCGACCGCAAGGCACTACAGAGGGTTGTACAGTACATACGGCCCAGTACATCACTGGTGCCAAGCTTCCTGCCATCTAGGACCTCTATTCCAGGCGGTGTCAGAGAAAGGCCCTAAACATGGTCAAAGACTCCAGCCACCCTAGTCATAGACTTTTCTTTCCGCTATCGCATGGCAAGTGGTACCGGAGCGCCAACTCTAGGTCCAAAAGGCTTCTTAACAGCTTCTACCCCCAAGACATAAGACCCCCTGAACAGCTCATCAAACAACTACCCAGACTATTTGCATTGTTGTCCCTCCCCTTTTACGCTGCTGCTTCCTCTCTGTTCATACTACCTCAATTACTTAAACCTACCTGGTGCCCCGCACAATGACTCTGTACCGGTACCCCCTGTATATAGCCTGTTATTTTACAACTGCTCTTTAATTATTTGTTACCTTTATTTCAATTTTTCTAATTTTAAAAAATTAAAACTGCATTGTTGGTTAAGGGCTTGTAAGTAAGCATGTGACAAATAACATTTGATTTGATTTGATTTAATATACTGTATTTTAATCATGGCTCATTTTATATAACTACTGCTGTACACACTTTTTCTATTCATATACTGTCCATAAATGTGTATACACACACCATCCCATATAACTACTGCTCTGCACACCTTTTCTATTCCTATACTTTCCATAATTTCTATACACACCATTATATACATACTGTACCAGTCAAAAGTTTGGACATATCTACTCATTCCAGGGTTTTTCTTGATTTTTACCATTTCCTACATGTAATAGCAGTGAAGACATCAAAACTATGGAATAACACAAATGGATTCATGTAGTAACCAAAAAAGTGTTAAACAAATCAAAATATATTTTATATTCTTCAAAGTAGCCACCCTTTTCCTTGATGACAGCTTTGCATACTCTTGGCATTCTCTCAACCAGCTTCACCTGGAATGCTTTTCCAACAGTCTTGAAGGAGTTCGCACATATGCTGAGCACTTGTTGGCTGCTTTTCCTTCACTCTGCAGTCCAACTCATCCCAAACCATCTCAATTGGGTTGCGGTCGGGTGATTGTAGATCCCAGGTCATCTGATGCAACACTCCATCACTCCACTTGTTGGTGGAAATTGCTGTCTGATCTCATCTCTAATTCTATACGTCACACTGTTGCTATAAAAGGTAGTATACATAAATTAATGAGAAGGCAGCAGCCATGATAATACCAGTGATCCTAGATGAAGACTAGCCAGGATAATATCAGCGATCCTAGATGAAGACTAGCCAGTGTAATACCAGTGATCCTAGATGAAGACTAGCCAGTGTAATACCAGTGATCCTAGATGAAGACTAGCCAGGATAATACCAGTGATCCTAGATGAAGACTAGCCAGGATAATACCAGCTATCCTAGATGAAGACTAGCCAGGATAATACCAGCTATCCTAGATGAAGACTAGCCAGGATAATACCAGCTATCCTAGATGAAGACTAGCCAGGATAATACCAGCTATCCTAGATGAAGACTAGCCAGGATAATACCAGCTATCCTAGATGAAGACTAGCCTGTCACTCTCTGACTCGCCCGTTATTCTTCTCTTTCACGTTAGGATAGATAAACCGCCCCGCTCTGCAAATATTGGAATCTGTTGTTGCTGCCTGTAAACTTTGTTAATGATTTATTTGTGAGGCAGAGCCTGCGGTGCTGTGAAAAATCTTTAATGTGCACGTATTCCTTATTTGTAGGGACACTGAGCAACAACAGCAAGGTAAGGCAGGTGGAACATCCAGAAGATGAGTCTCTAGTTATATCTATTTCACAAAGTCAAGTGAGCTCGAATGTCAGAGATGATATCAGTCACAGGGCAAAACTAGTATCGACCGACCATCCACTAAACACTAAATAGAAAAGATTTTCAAAGAGAATTCATGATATTGCAGAACAATAGTACTTTGTCTTTTCTGAGTCATTCATAGATCCAAGGCTGTTTTTACAGTCAACATCACATTTCCCAGCCTCTTCTTTTGCTTCTTTCTTGCTTTTGTTTTGAGATATGGCTTCTGCATTGTCCTTGTCTTTGCTTACTCTCTGCATCTTAACTGGCCCTTCAAACTCATCACTATTCACTTCTGAGGGGAACGCTGCTACCAGTTTTGGTGAATGTGTGTGTGTGTCAGTGTTAATCTCCCTGGTAACAGTACCAGTAGCCTATATGCAAACACTTGTTGGCACAGAAAGAAAGGAAAAGGGATAGCAAACAATTTATTGACTAAATTACTCTTTATTTTGAGTTAATGACTCAAAGTTGAGCACTGGGACCAGGACTCGAGCACTGGCACTTGGAATTCATCCATAGGCGAATTGGACTTGGACTCGAGTCCAATCTCTCTCTCTCTGCTTGTGAGTCTGTTTATTTTGAATGAAATGTGTAATATCTACAGTACGTTGTGCTCAATGAAATGTGTAATATCTACAGTATTTAGTGTTCAATGA
Source organism: Salvelinus alpinus (assembly GCF_045679555.1). Taxonomy (NCBI): domain Eukaryota; kingdom Metazoa; phylum Chordata; class Actinopteri; order Salmoniformes; family Salmonidae; genus Salvelinus; species Salvelinus alpinus. Next base: position 85,594,677 of record NC_092088.1, on the reverse strand, counting down.
AATGTGTAATATCTACAGTATGTAGTGCTCAATGAAATGTGTAATATCTACAGTATTTAGTGCTCAATGAAATGTGTAATATCTACAGTACGTAGTGCTCAATGAAATGTGTAATATCTACAGTATTTAGTGCTCAATGAAATGTGTAATATCTACAGTACGTAGTGCTCAATGAAATGTGTAATATCTACAGTATTTAGTGTTCAATGAAATGTGTAATATCTACAGTATTTAGTGTTCAATGAAATGTGTAATATCTACAGTATGTAGTGCTCAATGAAATGTGTAATATCTACAGTATGTACTGCTCAATGAAATGTGTAATATCTACAGTATTTAGAGTTCAATGAAATGTGTAATATCTACAGTATGTAATGTTCAATGAAATGTGTAATATCTACAGTACGTAGTGCTCAATGAAATGTGTAATATCTGCAGTATGTAGTGTAATATATATGTAGACTGCCTGACTTATGTCAAGTCTAGGGACAAGACTAAAGCAAGACAGCATATACATTCAGCTAAAGGGACAGAAGTCTGCTGAAAATCCCTAAGAAGCCTCTTGAAGCCTGCACCAGAAAAACACCCTAAACAGATAGCATTCCTGATCTCACACATACGGGCACGCACGCACACACACACAAAGAATGTTCTGACTGTTCCAATCTCCCAGATTAATGAGTCACCATTGCCTCTAGGAGAAAAACAGGACGTTCAGCAAGCTAGGCGTATGTCACATGTCATTACTTCAGAGGAGAAACCTTTATGAAAGTTGTTTTATTTTGATCAAAATGCTACCTAGAGAAATGCTATACTAGCTAGTGAACATTAGCTAGCTGGCTCGCTAGCTAAGGTTACGTGTACGATCTTTGTAGTAATATTATTTGTATCTCAGAAAAATATTTGCATTGCTAGTTATAGCCTAATGTTAGCTAGTTAGCTCAAATTAAACATAATTGGTTAGCTTTAATTACCTGCAGATTCATACTCCAGCATTTCATGCATGGTGGCTAGTTATGACAATCCGTTTGTACTGTAGCTATGGGTTTGGATTAGGGTTAATTGTTTAGCTTTGCAAGATAATGATTACATGACCCATCAAGTTAGCCAGGTGTGTCTGGGGGTGAGCACGTCCACCTATTGTATTTCATGAATATTTGTACATGTCTATACAACAGTGACCCATCCACTTAGCTAGATGTGGCTGAGTGGTGGTTATAGCATTTCTTTCACTTGACCCATCAATTTAGACAAGTGCTGGGTAAGCATCATCTAATAATTATGACATATTTATACAATATTTTTATCTGGAGACTTTCAAAGTCAGATTAGGATAGAGGCCAAGGACTTGATAAAGTGTATTTTTACCTGGAGTTTTTCCTTATTGTAGGCTACTACATATTCTTGAAATCTTTGGTTGTTTACTACACTACCTTACTCTGTTTAGCACATGGCCTCACATGTGGATCTTTAAAGAGATGGGTGTGCTAAGGCTTAAGAGGGTGACAACGATGCTGAATAGGTATAGACAAAGAAGAGCTCTCCAGTAGGTGTACCAAAAGATTCAAGGGCCATTTTCTCAAAAGTGGGGTTACAAGTTTCTAAGCAGAATTACTTTCCCAATGTTCTTCGACTGCAGTGTCTGAGCCTCAACTTTAATCCAATGTAAAAAAAAAAAAACACAATTCCAAATTTTGTAATTTACTGTAAGACCGAATCGAGGCGGTCGGTCACATAGGATGTTCCATATCAACCAGAAATGACCTCCTCCTCTTCCTGCAACTTCAAATGGCTGCTTTGTCTGCCTGCCTGGGGATGTGTCTGTTAAGGTAACTGTTCAGTGTTTCGAGATTTTTTTGATATAGAGTGAAATTATTTTCCTTCCAAAAAATGGGAAGCTTTTCTGTGTTGGAATGGTTTGGGTGTACCCCAAAAACAAAAGGGTGTGGCCGTACACCGGTCATAAAAAATATTTATGCATGTAGACCACTGATTGGCCAGCTCATCCTGCTCTGGGAGATTACATGTTCTAATAGAAATAGCAAACATTTTTGAAACAGTCTGTTTGAGTTTATAAGTTTGAGGTGATGGTTTTTAAGTGTTTCTTTTCCAATCTATGCTTTGGCCAAAAATACCAGTACAGGATGAGTCAACAAGTTTTAGTTGCATGAATACACCAGTGGAGGCTGCTGAAGGAAGACTGACTGGCCAGAACGGAGCAAATGGAATGGCATCAAACACCTGGAAACCATGTGTTTGATGTATTTGATAGCATTCCACTGATTCCGCTCCTGCCATTACTATGAGCCAAAAGGGCCCCCATCTTCTACTGTTGTTCACTCTGGAAGATGTTCTTTGGAAGTTAGGCTAGCCAGCCATCTCGACGGTTTCCATTGGTGATGACAGTAGTAGAATACGGTGATTCGAGAAGAGTAGTAAAATAGTATGGTTTGAAGAGTAGTAGAATGGTCCAACTTAAATTCACGTTCGAAGAGATTTTACTTAGGACAGCTAATCAGCCTGACAGTAGTCTACTGTAAATGTATGTGTTTTTACAGATGCAGAGTGATAATGACCAGAGGCTAACAGATGCTTTTACATTAGTGTTTGTACACTAATGTAGTAGTATCAGAAATCAGGATAAGACCCAGATGCAGACAGCTAGAGACACAGATGTTTATTGACACAAACAGGGGGCAGGTAAAATACAGGTCAAAGGCAGGCAGAGGTCCGTAATCCAGGGCAGAGTCAATAAGATAAAGAAGAGCAGGCAGGCTCGGGGTCAGAACAGGCAGAAGTTCATAAACGGGTCAGAGTCAGGCAGGTACAGAACGACAGGCAGGCTTGGGGTCAGGGCAGGCAGAATGGTCAGAATCGGGGAAACTAGGGAACATAACTTGCGAAAGCAGGAAGACTGGAAAACACTCCTGTAAGACAAGACGAACTGGCAACAGACAAACAAAGAACACAGGTATAAATACACTGGGGATAATGAGGAAGATGGGCGACACCTGGAGGGGGGTGGAGACCAGCACAAAGACAGGTGAAACAGATCAGAGTGTGACAAGTAGAGCAAGAAGGACCATGTCAATGGATAGCGGGGGAGTTGGGGGTGTCAGAATAGCCCCCAAATGTCATTGAATCTTGATTTTGTTTGTTGCAATGATCTTGTTTGGTTTTGGGATGGGGCAGCTAGACGATGGCCGGCTTTGTTTTTTTGCGCAGGCTGTACACAGTCCAATAGTCTTCCTTTGACAATTACTTAATGCCTTGAATTTCACAGCGGCATCCCCTTCATGGCCGTAATGCACCCTAACAAACATCCATGCCTTTTGCCGGGACACAACCTGGGGGACGCAACTGCGCGTGTCCTTATCTAATTCCAAGGTGAATATTGAAGATATTGGATTAACTGTCCACATTTACTTTTCGTCAGCCAACAAGATGACGAACAGCAAAAGCACTACCCTCTGTCAATCTAATTTCCTCGAACAAGTCGCAAAAAAATACATTGTTTCTTATGCTGGGCATCATTCACAAGTGATAATATATAATTCACAAGTGATTGGCTAATATTGTCACCCATCAGACTATTCTTCATTTAATCTGGTCTTTACATATACTAAGTAATGTATCGAAACAGGGGCAGCGGGAAAAATACATGTCATCTATGCACTTATTGTCACGTTCCTGACCTATTTTTATGTTATTTTGATTATGTTTAGTTGGTCAGGGCGTGAGTTGGGGTGGGCATTGTATGTTGTGTGTGTTTTGGTTAGTCTATGGGTGTTGTATGTGTATGGGATAGAGTATTGTTAGGTTGTCTAGTCATGTCTATGGCTGCCTAGATTGGGTCTCAATCAGAGACAGCTGTCATTCATTTGTCTCTGATTGGGAGCCATATTTAAGGTAGCCATAGGCAGTAGGCTTTTGTGGGTAGTTGTCTTGTTTAACGTTTGTTGCTTGTCTGTGCACTTGCGTTATTTAGCTTCACGATCATTTGTTGTTTTGTTTGTTTGTATAGTGTTTTCGTGTTATTTCATCTTCGTTGTTAATAAAGAGAAGATGTATTCATATTCCGCTGCATCTTGGTCCGTAAGATCGTGACACTTATATAAATAGCGCTGTTCCCCGTGTATTATTTTCATGCCAGCCAGGTAGGCTATACTCCTGTTGTAAATATAAGCAATGTGCTTAATATTAGGAAAGTTGAGAAATAAATCTAGTAGGCATAGCCTATAGAAAGCTGATCTATAGAAAGGAAAACTCTGTAGAAAACTAGAAAACTCTGTTTTCTCCCGCAATTGCATAGCCTATAGTAACGTTGCGCAACATGAGCTTGTGGCCGTGGGCTCTCATGAAGTGTTTGATTAGATTTTTGAATACATTTGGATTGATGTCAGAGTAATTAGAGGGACAATATATTGCTGAGTACCAGGCAGTTAGCAAGTTTGGTAGACTACTATTGACCAGCAGCAGCATCAGAGCTTGGAGAATCCTAATTACCGTGACTAAACGGTCATGTGGAATTTGACTACCTTCATGACTCGTGATCGGAAGGCACCGCAATAACCCTATCCATTGGTTTGTCTGACTCTGGGTAAGTAGGAAATTACCGAAGTATCCCTTTAATGAGGGGGAACACCTCACTAGTATAAGACACAGGTTTGTGACAGGCTACCTATTGAGATGGGTCATGAGCAATGCAAGGGACCAGAAAACACTTCATCAAAATTATTACATTTTATTACAAATATCTTTTTCAGTTAGGTTTAAAACAAACAGTCAATTTTGATTTACCGGTACCCTACAGGTTATAAAAAAGAGAGAGCGTGACCTGCAATGAAATTGTAAGCTTAGTTAGGGGATGCTCCAAGCAGAGGAGGAGGGTGCTTAAAAAGTTAATACAATTAAGCATAGCAAATCTCCAAGTCACAGCACACACATGCAATCAGAAATCTATTAAGGTTAATTATTTGTGAGAGCATGCAAAGATCAGTGACAATTAAATTAATGGAAGAGCTCAAGTCCACCCTGACACAAACAAGCTTTTCATACTGGTCCCGCATGGGAATGGAACCCACAGCCCTGGCGTTGTAAACACCATGTAATACCAACTGAGCCTCACAGGTTCCACTAGTGAAAAGTTAAGTGTGATTCTCAGGGCATTTTTTAACAGGTGTTTGGTTGCTTCAGAACATGGAGGGTCCATACTTGCGGACATTAGAAAAAAAGTAAAAGTCTGTTTACGTTTAAGCATCAGCCAATTAAAATTGTTGACGTAGTTGCACGTGATCAAAGCCTACATGCTAGCTGTTCCCATTACATAACCTGGCACATTTAGCCCTATGCTAACCTCACCAAGTGGCAGTGATTATTTCCTGTTACAAATTCCGTAATGGGAACAGCTAACATGTAGCCATTGATCACATGCAATTACGTCAACGACTTCATTGGCTGATGCTTAAACTAAAAAATGTTCAAGTATGGACCTGAGGACTGAGTATTTTTTTTATATTTAACAAGTCTATTATGAACAAATACTTGTTTACAATGACGGCCTTAGACCACTGTGCCACTCAGGAGACTTACCAGAAGGTTACCGCTGGATTTCTTAACTCGTTACTAACGATAGATTACACAGAGCAAGGGAAAAACAGCATAATAATCTTGTCAACCAGCTAAGGTGTCAAGGGAAATGGTCTGCATTCATACTCCCACCCAAATGAAGAAACATCCTACAAGGAACAAGATTGAAATCTGAAAAATATCAAATGGAAGAATTAAAATAAAATTAGACTGGAACTGTAGCCTGTCAATTACAAGGATTTAGTTAACACGTTTAATTGTAGGCAATTATGCTTACCAAGCCAAATGATGCCTACATCGAGGCTACTCTTCAGTGAAAATATAGTTATTGAAGACCAACTTTTAAAGAATTGCCACACTGTCAATGAAAGGGATATGAATGTACATGTGTGATAGACAATTTAAATATCATTATAAAACAATGAACTTGGCATCGGCTTCTTTGGTTAAGATGACGACTTCCAAATAATAAGAAATGACTCATTACCACAATTCAGACATTATTGAAGAAGCAAAGTACAATATGCTACAGTAGGCCTACTGGCCTTGTAGAGCGTTAAGAACATATAAAGGGTTCACTATTGAGTGTTATCACGTTGTTCTACAAATAGATAATCTCTGCTGTCCACACAACAGAGTCAGTGTGGAAGAGGTGTTGTTGCCAATCCTCACAGCCTGTGTACTGCCTGTCAGGAAGTCCAGGATCCAGTTACAGAAGGTGATGTCTTCAATCAGGGCTCTGAGCTTGGTGTCAAGCTTGGAGAGAAGATAGTGTTGAATGCTGAACTGTAGTCAATGAACAGCATTCTCACATAGGGTTCCTCTTTTCCAGATGTGTTAGGGCTGTGTGTGAGTAGTGATGGAAATGGCATCTTCCGTGGATCTGTTGGAGCGGTTGACAAATTGGAGTGGGTCCAGTGTGCCTGGCATGATGGCTTTGATATGGGCCATGAGCAGCCTCTCAAAGCTCTTCATGATGACCAGGATGAGTGCGATAGGACATGTTTAATGAAAAACTTTTCCTACACCATTATTTTCCTGTCATACAATGTGCGATTTTCCATTAGAACATTTGCCATGGTAAACTAGGAAAGTAAATACTTTTTTTCAGTTGTACACCAAGGAATGATCATTAAATAAATAGGCATTAGTCAGGTAAAATTGCCTGATCAAATTATTCCGATGATAGTTGGGCATGCTAGCTAATGTAAGAAACACCTGGAAATGTATTATTTTCCTTAAGTAATCATACAATGTTTTTACATTACAATAAAGTAATGAGTAAAGGGTTCATAAAAACTGAGTTTCGTTGCATTTTTGCCAACAGTGTGACATTCGACGGGTTCTCGTAGGCCGCATGAATTTCATAAAAACGGACTTATTTGGAAATTGTGCATCAAATCAAATGGTATTTGTCACATGCGCCGAATACAACAGGTGTAGACCTTACAGTGAAATGATTACTTACATGCTCTAACCAATGATTCAGTTTTAAGAAAAAAAAAGAAAAAATTAGATAAGAAAAACAATTAATTAAAATAGCAGCAGTAAATAACAATAGCAGGGCTATATACACGGGGTACCTATGCAGAGTCAATGTGTCAATGTGCGGGGGCACCGGTGTCAAGGTATTTGAGATAATTATGTACACGCAGGTAGGGTTGTCAGTGGCTAAGCATAGATAACAGTAGCAGCAGTGTGTGTGGGGGGGGGGGGGGGGGGGAGTAGCCATTTGATTAGCTGTTTAGAAGTCTTATAGCTTGGGGGTAGATGCTGTTTAGAAGCCTCTTGGACCCAGACTTGGTGCTCCGCTACCGCTTGCTGTGAAATAGCAGGGAGAACAGTCTATGACTAGGGTGGCTGGAGTCTGACGATTTTTAGGGCCTCCCTCCGACACCACCTGGTATAGAGGTCCTGGATGGCAGGAAGATTGGCCCTGGTGATGTACTGGGCCGTTTGCACTACCCTTCTGTAGTGCCTTGCGGATCATTATGGGAATGTTCTGCGCAACCTATATGAATATCACAAAAATATTTTTGCAACATCCTAGACAACTCCCATAACTTAATTCGATGTTCTAGGAACCTTTAAATTACTTAACAGGTGTTCTGTCAACTTTTTATGAATGTCATGACAACTGAGCATATTATGTTTTGTGAACCGATGTCTTGTAATGTATCCTACTGTTGCCACTACCTAATTAAATGGTCTTGGAATCTTAAACTAAAATTATATTTTGTGCACCTTGATGTAAACACTATCTGAATGTCAGCACAACTGGACAGTTTTAATGTTTTGAGAACCTCTCTCGTCATATCCCCACAACTTAAATATTCTGGGTACCTTTTAAAGAACAGATTAAATGTGTTTCTAGGAACATTCTTGCAACATCAGGTGAACGTTTTTTTTCACCCTAAAATAAACATTTTTGAATCATCCACACAACTGTACAGTTTTTGGGAACACTTTTGTGATGTAGCCACAATGTTCACCAGATTGTCCCCACAACTGAATGAAACATTCTGGGAACTTTAAAGAACAGATTAAATGTGTTCTAGATATGTTCTTGCGAATGTTTTATACAAATATTCTACAGTATGACTGGACATTTTGTGTTATGGGAACTTTGTTCATAGAACTTTCTTTAGGTAAAGGAGCATATTTACGTGGTAAAGGAGCATATTGTGGACTTCAGGAGGAACCAGCCTGGATACGCCCCCAGCCTCATTAAAAAGGCCACAGGGGAGACATTCAATAACTTCAAATTCTTCGACGTATACATCTCAGAGAAGCTGAAATGGTCTAACCACACAGACACCGTAGCGAAGAATACACGTCAGTGAACTGCGGGCGATTCCCTGATCCACCTCTACGCAGACGACACCATTCTATATACTTCCGGCCCTTCCTTGGACACTGTGCTATCTAACCTCCAAACGAGCTTCAATGCCATACAACACTCCTTCCGTGGCCTCCAACTGCTCTTAAACGCTAGTAAAACCAAATGCATGCTTTTCAACCGTTCGCTGCCTGCACCCGCACGCCCGACTAGCATCACCACCCTGGACGGTTCCGACCTAGAATATGTGGACATCTATAAGTAACTAGGTGTCTGGCTAGACTGCAAACTCTCCTTCCAGACTCATATCAAACATCTCCAATCCAAAATCAAATCAAGAATCGGCTTTCTATTCCGCAACAAAGCCTCCTTCACTCACGCCGCCAAACTTACCCTAGTAAAACTGACTATCCTACCGATCCTCGACTTCGGCGATGTCATCTACAAAATAGCTTCCAATACTCTACTCAGCAAACTGGATGCAGTTTATCACAGTGCCATTCGTTTTGTTACTAAAGCACCTTATACGACCCACCACTGCGACCTGTATGCCCTAGTCGGCTGGCCCTCGCTACATGTTCGTCGTCAGACCCACTGGCTCCAGGTCATCTACAAGGCTATGCTAGGTAAAGTGCCGCCTTATCTCAGTTCACTGGTCACGATGGCTACACCCACCCGCAGCACGCGCTCCAGCAGGTGTATCTCACTGATCATCCCTAAAGCCAAAACCTCATTTGGACGCCTTTCCTTCCAGTTCTCTGCTGCCTGCGACTGGAACGAATTGCAAAAATCTCTGAAGTGGGAGACTTTTATCTCCCTCAACAACTTTAAAAATCTGCTATCCGAGCAGCTAACCGATCGCTGCAGCTGTACATAGTCCATCTGTAAACTACCCACCCAATTTACCTACCTCACCCCCCATACTGCTTTTATTTATTTACTTTTCTGCTCTTTTGCACACCAGTATCTCTTCTTGCACATGATCATCTGATGATTTATCACTCCAGTGTTAATCTGCTAAATTGTAATTATTCGATTTATTGCCTACCTCATGCCTTTTGCACACATTGTATATAGATTCTCTTTTTTTTCTACCATGTTATTGACTTGTTTATTGTTTACTCCATGTGTAACTCTGTGTTGTCTGTTCACACTGCTATGCTTTATCTTGGCCAGGTCGCAGTTGCAAATGAGAACTTGTTCTCAACTAGCCTACCTGGTTAAATAAAGGTGAAAAAATAAAAAATAAAAAATAAATACCTGCAATCACACATTTCAACCCTGTACATGTGTCTATTAAACACTGAATCTGAACAACAATCCCACCTGTAACCCTGAACATGTGACTATTAAAACACTCAATCTGAATTAGGAGACCACATTTAGTTTAGGCAATTGAGAAAGAGAAAATGTCGCATAATGTTATGGACCTTGGCTTAATTGAAAATGAATACATATTTACAGTGAGGGAAAAAAGTATTTGATCCCCTGCTGATTTTGTACGTTTGCCCACTGACAAAGAAATGATCAGTCTATAATTTTAATGGTTGGTTTATTTGAACAGTGAGAGACAGAATATCAACAAAAAAATCCAGAAAAACGCATGTCAAAAATGTTATGAATTGATTTGCATTTTAATGAGGGAAATAAGTATTTGACCCCTCTGCAAAACATGACTTAGTACTTGGTGGCAAAACCCTTGTTGGCAATCACAGAGGTCAGACGTTTCTTGTAGTTGGCCACCAGGTTTGCACACATCTCAGGAGGGATTTTGTCCCACTCCTCTTTGCAGATCTTCTTCAAGTCATTAAGGTTTCGAGGCTGACGTTTGGCAACTCGAACCTTCAACTCCCTCCACAGATTTTCTATGGGATTAAGGTCTGGAGACTGGCTAGGCCACTCCAGGACCTTAATGTGCTTCTTCTTGAGCCACTCCTTTGTTGCCTTGGCTGTGTGTTTTGGGTCATTGTCATGCTGGAATACCCATCCACGACCCATTTTCAATACCCTGGCTGAGGGAAGGAGGTTTTCACCCAAGATTTGACGGTACATGGCCCCGTCCATCGTCCCTTTGATGCGGTGAAGTTGTCCTGTCCCTTTAGCAGAAAAACACCCCCAAAGCATAATGTTTCCACCTCCATGTTTGACGGTGGGGATGGTTTCTTGGGGTCATAGGCAGCATTCCTCCTCCTCCAAACACGGCAAGTTGGGTTGATGCCAAAGAACTCCATTTTGGTCTCATCTGACCACAACACGTTCACCCAGTTGTCCTCTGAATCATTCAGATGTTCATTGGCAAACTTCAGACGGGCATGTATATGTGCTTTCTTGAGCAGGGGGACCTTGCGGGCGCTGCAGGATTTCAGTCCTTCACGGCATAGTGTGTTACCAATTGTTTTCTTGATGACTATGGTCCCAGCTGCCTTGAGATCATTGACAAGATCCTCCTGTGTAGTTCTGGGCTGATTCCTCACCGTTCTCATGATCATTGCAACTCCACGAGGTGAGATCTTGCATGGAGCCCCAGGCTGAGGGAGATTGACAGTTATTTTGTGTTTCTTCCATTTGCGAATAATCACAGAAACTGTTGTCACCTTCTCACCAAGCTGCTTGGCGATGGTCTTGTAGCCCATTCCAGCCTTGTGTAGGTCTACAATCTTGTCCCTGACATCCTTGGAGAGCTCTTTGGTCTTGGCCATGGTGGAGAGTTTGGAATCTGATTGATTGATTGATTCTGTGGACAGGTGTCTTTTATACAGGTAAGAAACTGAGATTAGGAGCACTCCCTTTAAGAGTGTGCTCCTAATCTCAGCTCGTTACCTGTATGAAAGACACCTGGGAGCCAGAAATCTTTTTGATTGAGAAGGGGTCAAATACTTATTTCCCTCATTAAAATGCAAATCAATTTATAACATTTTTGACATGCATTTTTCTGGATATTTTTGTTGTTATTCTGTCTCTCACTGTTCAAATAAACCTACCATTAAAATTATAGACTGATAATTTCTTTGTCAGTGGGCAAACGTACAAAATCAGCAGGGGATCAAATACTTTTTTCCCTCACTGTATGTGGATCATTCATTGAACTCAGTGTTCTCCTGTGCCTGCCTCCCACATGCCAAAGTTCTTTCAGTGCTTTCATGGAGAATAGCAGAATGTTTTTACCTCGGAGCCTGAGAGCGAAGGCAACACTTTTTAATGACCTTAGTTTGAGTTTGAAAAGTTTGCTTTAGCTAACTGTCGCCGGCAGACCTACAGCCCCAAGGAAACACATCTAAAAGCAATTTCAGGTTTATTTTATTCAGCTGTCTCTCTTTGAGGCACCATGCTATGGAAAAGGTTGTAGCTTAGGATGTATATGAGAAGGTTTAATATACACTGAACAAAAATATAAACATGCAACAATTTCACCGAGTTACAGTTCATAAAAGAAAAAGAAAAAAGTCACTTGAAATAATCTATTTATTTCACAACTGGGAAAACACACATTGGTCACAAACACCTTTTTTTTTTTTTAAATATATAGGGGCATGGATCAGAAAACAAGTCAGTATCTGGTTTGACCACCATCTGCCTCATGCAGCGTGACACATCTCCTTCTCAGAGTTGGTCAGGCTGTTGATTGTGCCCTGTGGAATGTTGTCCCACTCTGCAATGTCTGTCCGAAGTTGCAGGATATTGGCAGGAACTGCAACACACCGTTGTACACGTCAATCCAGAGCATGCCAAACCTGCTCAATGGGTAACATGTCTGGTGAGAATGTAGGCCATGGAAGGACTGGGTCATTCAGTTTCCAGGAATTGTCCAGATCCTTGCGACATGGGGTCGTGCATTATCATTCTGAAACATGAGGTGATGGCAGTGGATGAATAGCACGACAATGGGCCTCAGGATCTCGTCACGATATCTCTGTGCATTCAAATCGCCATTGATAAAATGCAGTTTGTTGTCCGTAGCTTATGCCTGCCCATACCATAACCACGGAGCACTTTGTTCACAACATTGACATCAGCAAACTGCTTGCCCACAGTCTGCCATCTTCCCGCTACAGTTGAAACCGGGAATCATCCACGAAGAACACTTGTCAGTGCAATCGAAGGTGAGCATTTGCCCACTGAAGTTGGTTACGATGCTGAACTGCAGTCAGGTCAAGACTCTGGTGAGGACGACGAGCACACAGATGAGCTTCCCTGAGACCGTTTCTGAAAGTTTGCACCGAAATTTGGGTTGTGCAAACACAGTTTCATCAGCTGTCAGGATGGCTGGTCTCAGACGATCCCCCAGGTGAAGAAGCCAGATGTGGAGGTCCTGGGCTGATGTGGCTTGAGGTTGTGAGACTTGTTGGACTTACTGCTAAAGTCTAAAACGACATTGGCGGCAGTTTATGGTAGAGAAATTAACATTAAATTGACAACAGCGCTTGTGGACATTCCTCCAGTCAGCATGCCAAACTTGAGACAACTATGGCATTGTGTGAAAACTTAATATTTTAGAGTGGCCTTTTGTACCCAGCAAAAGGTGCACATGTGTAATGATCATGCTGTTTAATCTGCTTCTTGATATGCCACACCTGTCAGGAGGATGGATTATTTTAGCAAAGGAGAAATGCTCACTAACAGTGATAAACAATTTTGTGAACACAATGAGAGAAAAGCTTTTTGTGATTAATGACAATTCCTGGGATCTTTTATTTTAGCTCATGAAACCAACACTTTACATATTGAGTTCATATTTTTTGTTCAGCATACACAGCACATTTGAAAGTGTTAAATTAACAATTCTTGAGTATATATATATAGAGTATATACACACACACACTATCATCAGGTGTTGTTCAAAGGACCCATGGGAGTGTTTTTTTTCCTCTCCCCGCAACAACCTCAGTATTAAGAAGCAACACCTTGCAGTGTTGAGCATCAACTCTAGAGAATGCAACTTGTAGCTGAATTTATACCAGGAAAGTGCTAGATATTCACACTAGGAAATAACCATTGTTTGTCTGGTTCACTCCCACTCATGAGTCAAGCCTGCAGGGGCGTTAAACAGGAGCAATAAGGGATTTGTTACATGAGTAGTGACCACTTTGTTTCATTTATGTAGGCCACAAAGAGGGTGCGTCACAGGCACATTCAAATTAAATGTTTATCACAGGTGCATCACAATGGAAACGATGCATCACAGGCGCATCAGTACATGTACTATGAGAACAAGAGTATTTGAAGAGTTGCTATTTAACACAAGTGGAAGTCCCAAGACTAAGTATGCACTTTTCTTAAGTTACCGAAATCTGATTACTCAATTACGTCAAACAAAGGCTCTCATCAGCACCATAGTAACTTTGAAAGACAAAAGGCTTGTAGAATTTCAGATCAACTTTGACAACAACACCATCAAACAGTGAATGCATGGTACTGGTCACTGAAATCATCAGTGTGCAACAGGGTTACAATATTGTCAACCACAGTGCTCTTAGTTATTTTACAAAAGACTGGCATTTCATGCTCCATGTCACTGCAAACTAACAGTCCCTCTCTGTGACATCCATCTTAACTTCTCTGATCTACGGATACCGAATACGGGTTCGCTTTCCTAAACAACCGCTGAATTGCAGGGCGCCAAATTCAAAAATATTCCTAAAAATATTTATAATCATGCAATCACAAGTAAAATATACCAAAACACAGCTTAGCTTGTTGTTAATCCACCTATGGTGTCAGATTTTGAAAATATATTTTGCAGCGAAAGAAATCCAAGCTTTTGTGAGTGTAGCTTTCAATGCTACATCAGCTAGCCCCAAATTAGCATGGTCACGAAAGTGTGAAAAATGGTCGTAGAAACATTTAAAATGTTTTTTATAATCAAACCTCAGGTTGTCTTTAACAAACATAATCGATAATATTTCAACCGGAGCATAACCTATTCATTAAGAGACAAAATGAAAATGGGGTGCCCCTCTCTCGAAATAGGAGAGGAAATATTCGGAGGACACCTGACCTCTTTTGAAACATCTCGCTCATTTTTCAAAATAAAAGCCTGAAACTATGTCTAAAGCCTGGTCACAGCCTGAGGAAGCCATTGGAATCTGGTTGATACCCCTTTAATTGGAGGTATCAACCCACTTCCGGTTTAGATTTTCTCAGGATTTCGCTTGCAGAATAAGTATTCTTATTCTCACTGACAATATTTTGACAGTTTTGGAAACTTTGGAGTGTTTTCTATCCTAATCTGTAAATTATATGCCTATTCTACGATCTGGGCCAGAGAACATTTCCGTTTATGTTGGGTACGTTATTTGAAGAAAAAAATAATAATTCTGACCCCTAGCGCTAAGAGGTTCCAGCTGCTAGAGTAAGTGGCTTTCTGCATAGTGACCTGAAGTGACACTGCCAACTAACTCCTCACCACCAGTAAAATCACTCAAGGAAATGCTTTCCTCGGTCCATACTCAGCATGTCGCAGTGGTGATGTCTCCCAGTGATGGCCTATAGCAAATTGGTGTTTTTTTTTGCAAGGGACTTAGTAATGTTCTTGCAATTGAGGGTGTTATTAAAGAGTGTGCTTTGTCTCAAACCTCATGCGCCACATATGTACTAATGGACCGATTTGTCTTACGCATGCTGGGTAATGTATAGGAGTATAACTGTTTGAAAAGTGTGTAATGTTCAAATGCAATAATTATTTACAGTAAATATTTACAGTAAAAGAAAACTATGGTTTACAGTAATATGAGCAACAAATTCCAGTTCTCATTTCCTGGTGGAACAACATCACCCAAAATCAAGGGAATGTTTCTCGCAAGACAGTTTGAATAGAATTAAGTGCTATGCCATTTCCACTGTTCTCTAGGTTGACTTTACTTGGACAGTTTTTTTGCGCTCCAAGTACCCATAGTCAAACGAGAGAGAAGTCCACGTTTCAAAATGAAACTCGAAAATGTTTAGCTCTGCGCCACCCCTTCAAGAATGCCATGCATTATGTCCACAGAAAATTTACTACAAACATGGAAGTGCTGCCAACTGTTTAGTTGAGAATTGTTTTTTACACGATACACAAATGGGAGCTGTGGGTCTGATTTCAACTGATTCAAATGCGTCTTTACCATGCAAGACAATCTCAGGGTCATCGTCTTTGTAAACAGTCTGAGCATTAGGTTTTATCAAACAGATCCTGCAAAAGTAATAAACACTGAAGGACTCTGAATCCAAGGACTGCATGCATCCCCGAATTGTCTCCAGTTATTTGGCAGATAGAGTTTATGGCTCTATCACTTGAAAAAGACATAAGTACACAGTCACGCTCCAGTTTATCATTAACCAAGGGCTCTAGAATGACAAAAACATCTTTATCTTTTGAAAATGAAATAATTACACTATATTAATATTCATCACAGCAGAGTTAAACTTGGGTGGCAGATTCCTGAGAAAGAAATTGCGCCTACTGTATTTTGTTAACACCACACTTTGATCCAAGCGGATTTGGCAGTTTCAAAGTCATCATAGTACAATTGGATCTGTAAAGTATTTATATGGTTTGACGACAAGGGATGAGTCTTAAACTTCCATCACAAAAATCTCCATAAGTGTCTTCCATCACAAAAATCTCCATAAGTGTCTTCCATCATAAAAATCTCCATAAGTGTCTTCCATCACAAAAATCTCCATAAGTGTCTTCCATCATAAAAATCTCCATAAGTGTCTTCCACAGATGTATCCCGAGGTGAATGTCCCAATAACTTAGATTTCAGAATTGCAAGATATGAACATCAATGTTTCCAGTATAGGAAAATATACAAAAGTCTCACTGGGACTTGATCATACATGCCTGTTTATTTACTCTGCTATCATATCTAACTCCAAACACTTTCTACTGGCTCCATAACGCCATGTTTGGTTGAGGTACTTGGTCCTTTGTGTTAAACTGGCAAATGGGTTTTCAAAGTGCTCAAAACTATCCTTTACAGCAGATGTAGAGGAGTTATACATAGGCATAACTGACTGAACAACTTGTTTAATTCGGGAGTGCAGCCCAGTAGTAAACCCTCATCTAAATCACACTACTGTTACCAACACTATTTGCAACTTGGCAATGATTGAGGCACACATCTTAAGCAAGTCTGTCCATTCGTCTCAAAACAATCACTTCGAGTGTTATCATGTGGGACACCAATGTTCCCACCCATTCGTGGAGCTTCTGACTGGACAGGAGTATCAGCAACATGAGGGCCTTTCTAAGCTTAATGCATCAACTACTTGACCAATATCCTTCTGAATACAATTCAAATGTTCTGAAACCTGAGTATGCGGAAACTTCCATTTACAACCCTCTTGAGCACAGACCAACCAAAACTTGGAGGGATAGAAGCTATGCTCAATTCTCGAATGAGATAGTGACTGGCTGTTTCTGTGCAACGCTTGACAACAAAAGTACAGTAACATACATGTATCTAGTTGTCCACAACTCTTGTTTTGCCCACAGCAATGTGGAATATGGTCATCTGCACAAATGTGTAGAAGTTGACAAGAGCATCATCATATGTTAGGTTAAAGACAGGGGACTTGAAAAGTTCATAAAAAGCACAGACCATTCCGTTTCCAAGATGGCGTAGCAGTCGGATGTGTTGTATTTGTCTTATCCCGTGTAAACAGCCCTTTATTCCCATATACACATTTTAATCTCACCATCTATGAACTAAATATACTTCCCTGCAACCCGCCTCACCCAATGTGGTACGGCTCTGATATGTTTATTCCTTGTAACCGGAACCTGCTTCAGGAGCTACCCAGCTAACTAGCTACTAGTCTTTGTTAGCCATGGCTAGCGGTCTTCACCTTCAGCTCATACAATACCTGCCAGTCTGCGCAGCGCAATATCAACCCAGAGCATATTGGGCTGCTTCTCTACCACATCACCGGATTCCGACCGCTCTGGCTCATTACTTTGGATCATCGCAGCTAGCTGCTACAGAGTGGCTACTGTTAGCTAACGCCTCTGTCCCACCAGGGAGACAGAGGCGTTGAGCTAGCCTCGAGCTAGGCACATAATATACCAGCTAATTCTAGGGCTATAATACTTCCTTTGCCAATTGGCCTGGACCCTTTATCCTCAACACGCAGCCCAGCCGATCCATCACGACTGGTCTGCTGACCTAGTCGCCCGATGTGGACTCAACAGGCTTTTCAGTTGCGATGTCACCGAAGACCCAACTGCTTGCCCCGGCCCGCTAGCTTTCTGAACGCCGTATCTCCCGCTCGCCTAGCATGCAGTGACTACTTAACAGCTCCCTGACTGACCTATTGCTGCTCATTGGCCCCCCACGATCAGTCGGCTACACAGCTGATGCCCCCTGGACTGTTTCAATAACACAGTACCTCATTTTGATGGTAAGCCCCATTTTGATGGTCAGCCTCATTTTGATGGTCAGCCCCTGTATGTACCCAACTGACCTGCTCTGCACATTTATCACCATTGCTTTATGCCCCTAATCTCAATATGCCTTGTCTACTGCCGTCTTAGCTAGTTCTTATTGTTTTATTTTACTGTGGAGCCATCAGTCCTGCTCAACATGCCTTAGATACCTCTTTTGCCCCACCCCCCACACACAAGCAGTGACCTCACCTGGCTTAACTGGTGCCTCTAGAGACTAAACCTCTCGCATAGTCACTCAATGCTTAGATTTACCTCCACTGTACTCACATCCTACCATACCCTTGTCTGTACATTATGCCTCCATGCCCAGAAATATGCTCTTTTTACTCTCTGCTCCGAAGGCGCAAGATGACCAGTTCTTATAGCCTTTATCCGTAAACTTATCCTACTCCTGTTCCTCTGGTGATGTATGGGTTAACCCAGGACCTGTAGACCCCAGTACCACACCTATTCCCCAGGCGCCCTCATTTGTTGACTTCTGTAACCGTAAAAGCCTTGGTTTCATGAATGTTATCAGAAGCATCCTCCATAAGTTTGTTTTATTCACTGCTTTAGCACACTCCACCAACCCTGATGTCCTAGCCGTGTCTAACTCCTTAGGAAGGCCACGAAAAATTCAGAAATTACTATCTCCAAATACAACATTTTCTGTCAAGATAGAACTGTCAAAGGGGGCGGAGTCACAATCTACTGCAGTGATAACCTGCAGGGTTCTGTAATGCTATCCAGGTTTGTTCCAAAACAGTTCGAGCTTCTACTTTAAAAACCCCCACCAAAAAACACCTTTCCCGAAATAAGTCTCACTGTTGCCGCTTGTTATAGACCCCCCTCAGCCCCCAGCTGTGCCCTGGACACCATATGTGAATTAATAGCCCCCCATTTATCTTCATAGGTCATACTGTTAAGTGATCTAAACTGGGATATGCTTAACACACCGGCCATCCTACAATCTAAGCTAGATACCCTCAATCTCACAAATTATCAAGGAACCTACCAGGTACAACCCTTAATCTCTAAACACAGGCACCCTCAGATATCATTCTGACCAACCTGGCATCTAAATACACCTCTGCTGTCTTCAACCAGGATCTCAGCGATCACTGCCTCATTGCCTAAGTCCATAATGGGTTTGCGATAAAACAACCACCCCTCATCACAGTCAAAAGCTCCCTAAAACACTTCAGCGTGCAGGCCTTTCTAATTGACCTGGCCCAGGTATCCTGGAAGGATATTGACCTCTTCCTGTCAGTAGAGGATGCCTAGTTATTCTTCAAAAGTGCCTTCCTCACCATCTTAAATAAGCATGCCCCATTCAAAAAATTAAGAACCAGGAACAGATATAGCCCTTGGTTCCCCCCCAGACTTGACTGCCCTTAACCAGCACAAAAGCATCCTGTGGCGTACTGCATTAGCATCGAATAGCCCCCGCGATGTGCAACTTTTCATGGATGTTAGGAACCAATATACACAGTCAGATAGGAAAGACTAGCTTTCTCAAACAGAAATTTGCATCCTGTAGCTCTAACTCCAAAAGGTTTTGGGACACTAAAGTCCATGGAGAAATATAGCACCTCCTCCCAGCTGCCCACTGCACTGAGGCTAGGAAACACAGTCACAATAATAAAGCAACAATAAAGCCACGATAATTGAGAATTTAAATAAGCATTTTACAACTGGCCATGATTTCCACCTGGCTACCCCTACCCCGGCCAACAGCTTTGTTCCCCCCTGCAGCAGCCTGCCCGACCCCCACACACAAATCCAGACAGCTGATGTTCTGAAAGACCCACAAAATCTGGACCAATACAAATCAGCTGGGCTAGACAATCTGGACCCTCTTGAAAATGATCTGCCGCAATTGTTGCAACCCCTATTATCCTGTTCAACCTCTTTCATATCGGCTTAAAACCCTAAAGATTGAAAGCTGCCACAGTCATCCCCCTCTTCAAAGGGGGAGACACTCGACCCAAACTGTTATAGACCTATAACCATCCTGCCCTGCCATTTTAAAGTCTCTGAAAGCCAAGTTAACAGATAACCGACCATTTCAAATCCCACCGTACTCTCTCTGCTATGCAATCTGGTTTCCGAGCTGGTCATGGACTTACCTCAGCCACGCTCAAGGTCCTAAACTATATCATAACACAGATTAAAGACAGTACTTTCCAGCCGTATTCGTCGACCTGGCCAAGGCGTTTGACTCTGTCAATCACCGCATTCTTAGCAGACTCAATAGCCTTGGCTTCTCAAATGACTAACTCGACTGGTTCACCAACTACTTCTGATAGATTTCAGTGTGTCAAATCGGAAAGCCTGTTATCCCGACCTCTGGCAGTCTATGGGGGTGCCACAGGGTTCAATTCTCGGGCCGACTCTTCTGTATATATATCAACGATGTCGCTCTTGCTGCTGGTGAGTCTCTGATCCACCTCAACACAGACACCATTCTGTATACTTCTGGCCCTTTGAACAGTGTTAACACCTCCAGATGAGCTTCAATGCCATACAACACTCCTGTGGCCTCCAACTGCTCTATATGCTAGTAAAACTAAATGAATGCTCGTCAATCGATTGCTTCCCGCACCTGCCCGACTAGCATCACTACTCTGGACGGTTCTGACTTAGGTATTTGTCCACATATTCTAGGTGTCTGGTTAGACTAAACTCTCCTTCCAGACTCACATTAAGCATCTCCAATCCAAAATGTAATCTAGAGTCAGCTTCCTATTTCACAACACTGCCTCCTTCACTCATGCCGCCAAACATAGTTTTGTAAAACTGACTATCCTACCGATCCTTGACTTTTGCCATGTCATTTTCAAAATAGCCTCCAACACTCTACTCATCAAATTGGATGTAGTCTATCACAGTGCCAGCCGTTTTGTCACCAAAGCCCTATATACTACCCACCACTGCGACCTGTATGCTCTCGTTGGCTGGCCCTCGCTTCATACTCGTTGCCAAACTCACTGGCTCCAGGTCATCTATAAGTCTTTGCTAGGTAAAGCCCTACCTTATCTCAGCTCACTGGTCACCATAGCAACACCCACCCATAGCACGCGCACCAGCAGTTATACAGTATTTCACTGGTCACCCCCAAAGCCAACTCCTCTTCGGCCGCATTTCCTTCCAGTTCTGTTGCCAATGACTGGAATGAATTGCAAAAGTAAGTCATTTCTCCCTCACTAAGCACCAGCTGTCAAAGCAGCTTACCAATCACTGCATCTGTAAATAGCCCACCCAACTACCTCATCCCCATATTTTGCCCCCCAGTATCTCTACTTGCACATCACTCCAGTGTTATTGCTAAATTGTAATTATTTCACCACTATGGCCTATTGCCTTACCTCACTAACATTTTCAAACTGTATATAGATCTGCGTTGTGTTATTGACTGTAGGAGGTTTGTTTATCCTGTAACTTGTTTTTGGTCTCACTGCTTTGCTTTCTCTTGGCCAGGTTGCAGTTGTTAATGACAATTTGTTCTCAACTGGCCTGCCTGGTTAAATAAAGGTGAAATAAAAATTGAAATAGTTACCTGGTAGGGAGCAAGCCTCATCCACCACGATGTAGTAGTTGTCAATCTTGCTCTGTCTTGACGGCAAGGAGGTATGGCTGACCGACCATGCCTCCCATCAAGATGATCTTCAATGCTGCTGCATGACTGCAACACACAAAGGATCACTAAGGCAAAAACAAAATACATTACACAATTTCTGTATCTTACCTTAAATGCATTTATCTGCCCACAGCATTACTGGCACTGATCTTAGTCCTCTTCCCTCCTGCTGGTGGGAGATAACGCAGCAGGGAGGACACGTTATTGTCCTAGTCTGAGGGCAAGAAAAGGCAAACACCCCAAAACAGTATCGATGAGATTGAACCATTGCAATACCCACGAGAGAATCCACTTAATGTAGCTTCCCTGTCACTTTCTTCATCCTTCAGGAGGTGAAATCGGTGGTCATAGTCAGGGATTTTGCCAGTTTGATGACTTCAGGCCTCAATACAGTGTCCCACTGAGCTAAGAGGATGTGTCATTGAACATCAGCAAAAAGTCCTGTTTCACCTAAAAGAAAGCAGATCAAAGCAACTTCAAGACAAAAAAAATCATGTTCAGACAAATAGTCTGCAGTCCTGATTCCAAGAACCCTACATCATTCACCAATCATTTTGATGTCCTGAAACCTGGGAAAGACTGAGGACATCTGTGCTTCTGTCTGGACTTTAAACTAGCTCCTGGTGATACTGGAACACCTGCTTCATCTTCTTGTTCTGGTTGACTGGCACTAATATGTATTACCCACCAGGTCTACAGGGCGGGGCTTCTTGGACAATCTATTAGGAATAGATAAGTTAAACAATTTATGGTTTGTTTATGCTCTTGGAAATATCCAGGAAGAACAAACACAGAAGTGAGATTATCAACATCAAATATCAGTTATTACACCTCTTTTGCTGCTGCGGAGTCAATGGCCTCATCTCCTAAGGTTGTCTTGGCCTTTTTAAGACGGTCTTTTGGAGATCTCAGGTCTAAATCACTTGACTAGTGAGATAATGTGTCTGAGCACAAACAATGGATCAAAGCAATCAATCTATACATTAATGTTATTTGATATCATTATGTGAGACTGTAGAAAGATACCTTCAAGATATTTGATTGTGAGGCACAGGTCTGGATTGGCCTCAATCAAGTACAGAAGGACATCCTCCTTCACCTCAGTTTGGGAATAAAATATTTGTATTTATGCTGCAGAGGGCAGTCCAAACCTATTTTGGACTACAAAAAAGAGTCCAATCAGAATACAGAGACAAGCCACCTAGGGGGCAACAGAATGAGTCTGACTCAAATCAAGCCCAAGGGTTCAATTAAGAAAATACAAACACTTCATATTCACCTTGATTGATGAAATCACCATAAGAGAACCCAGGCTGCAGCTTCATGAACTTCTTGCATTTTTGGTATTGGACACTCACCAACATGTTACACTACACTCCTGCAAAAAGCAATTACACACTGTCATATTTAAGTAAAGATTTGTATGCAAACATTTTATGTTGTAGCTGTACAATCATTTAAAATGCTCCCTTATATCCTCTACACTTTTGTCTTCCCTGCAGTGAATCAACCATTTGATCCAAATGCCACTAATGATGTAACAAGTCTGTGGTTCTGGGGCTTGGCAAAGCAATATACCAGTAAAATCAACCAAACTAGCTAACTATCTACAGTTAGCACCACCAATCACATCTAAAGGAAAGAAACTGGCCAATACATTTCAAGCCATATTGGCTTGAACAACACATCGGATCTGTGATTAACAAGCACATACCATAGACATGTTAATCTAAATGACTGAGGACAAAACTATCACGTCTGGACATACCACTAAGTTACAAGATGTTGAGATTGAAAAATTGTTAGTTAGCTACAACACCAAAATAACAAGTTAGGCCACCAGCTAACTTATTAAAAAATATATTGAAACATCAACATATGACCTACTTTTCACTGCTGTGCAATTCCAGCTGCCCTTGCACCATTGACAATTACATGAAA
This sequence comes from Salvelinus alpinus, assembly GCF_045679555.1. Taxonomy (NCBI): domain Eukaryota; kingdom Metazoa; phylum Chordata; class Actinopteri; order Salmoniformes; family Salmonidae; genus Salvelinus; species Salvelinus alpinus. The sequence continues at coordinate 85,571,262 of NC_092088.1, read as the reverse complement.
AGGAAGTTAAAACCATAAGCTCAATCAAGTTCAGGGAGTGAATACTTTTAATAAATGAACAAAACAAGAAACAGCTCACCAACATGGAACAGAAGCAATGACAACTGGGGAAGAAACTGAAGGGAGTGACATATAAAGGGCAGTTAATCAAGGAGGTGATGGAAGGTGAGTGTCATTATGCGCAGATACGCATAACAATGGTGACAGGTGTGCACCATAACGAGCAGCCTGCTGACCTAGAGGCCGGAGAGGGAGCGCACTTGAAAACAGTGCTCAGTGTCACCGCCCAACCTCTGTACAGTTACTCTCACCTGGGAGTTATATTAGCACAGAGGGTGTAAAAACAACTCCTAAATCAGCACCTCTTAACACTAAAAATGTAACACCGACAAAATTAACACTTGTTAACACTGGCTACTTTTCTGTGTACATGCACGCATATACAAACACATACACACATGCACAAATTCACACTGACACACACACACACAGGAGATGTTAATAGTTGTGAAAGTTATTTTTGTGCCAGTGGGGTACAAAAGTGATTATATTGTCACTCATAGTCCTATAGAAATAGCATTATTTTCCAAGATGGTTTGTCACATTCAATTGCAGGCTGGTACAATTAAAGAGAAAATACTACACAGGCAGGCAGATGCATCTCCAAAATTATAATGCTGTTGCTATGGCTTTGGCTGTTGCTTAGTTAAAACAGTTTATTGTCCCCTAATGTGTGAAAAAAAAGGTTGTATTGTTTAATCTCAGGATACTGACACCACAATGCAAATCATGTACATGCTTGAACTCACATATACTACTGATCATAACTGGGACACACTGCCTAAACATTTATTTTCAATTTAACACCAAAATATCCTGTCTGGGTACAGAAACGTATCTTTACTGTCCAGTAAACTCTACCTACAGCCTCTGGCCCTACTCTGAGGCATAACAAAACAATGAAGAGCATCCCAGAGTTTCACTGCTAGGACAACATCTCTTGAATCAAAGCTGCACAAGATCTCTTACAGAGCATATATTACAAGGCATATGGTATATTACAGAGCATATCTTACAGAACATATATTACAAGGCATATGGTATATTACAGAGCATATCTTACAGAACATATCTTGCAGAGCATACAGTATATTACCATGCATATCTTACAGAACATATCTTACAGAGCATATCTTACAGAACATATCTTACAGAGCATATATTACAGAGCATATATTACAGAACATATCTTACAGAACATATCTTACAGAGCATATATTACAGAGCATATCTTACAGAGCATATATTACAGAACATATCCTACAGAGCATATATTACAGAGCATATCTTACAAGGCATATGGTATATTACAGAGCATATCTTACAGAACATATATTACAAGGCATATGGTATATTACAGAGCATATCTTACAGAACATATATTACAAGGCATATGGTATATTACAGAGCATATCTTACAGAACATATCTTGCAGAGCATACAGTATATTACCATGCATATCTTACAGAACATATCTTACAGAGCATATCTTACAGAACATATCTTACAGAGCATATATTACAGAGCATATATTACAGAACATATCTTACAGAACATATCTTACAGAGCATATATTACAGAGCATATCTTACAGAGCATATATTACAGAACATATCCTACAGAGCATATATTACAGAGCATATCTTACAGAACATATCCTACAGAGCATATCTTACAGAGCATACAGTATATTACAGAGCATATCTTACAGAACATACAGTATATTACAGAGCATATCTTATAGAGCATATCATACAGAACATATCTTACAGAGCATATCTTACAGAGCATATCCTACAGAGCATATTTTTTTATTTTATTTCATTTCACCTTTATTTAACCAGGTAAGCTAGTTGAGGACAAGTTCTCCTTTACAACTGCGACCTTTCCAAAACAAAGCAAAGCAGTGCGACACCAACAACAACACAGAGTTGCACATGGAATAAACAAGCGTACAGTCAATAACATAATAGAAAAAACATAGAAAGTCTATATACAGTGTGTGCAAATGGTGTGAGGAGGTAAGGCAATACATAGGCCATAGTAGCGAAGTAATTACAATTTAGCAGATTAACACTAGAGTGCTAGATGAGCAGATGATGATTTGCAAGTAGTGATACTGGTGTGCAAAGAGCAGAAAAGTAAATAAAAACAATATGGGGATGAGGTAGGTAGATTGGGTGGGCTATTTACAGGTGGACTATATACAGCTGCAGCGATCGGTTAGCTGCTCAAATAGCTGATGTTTAAAGTTAGTGAGGGAAATGCAAGTCTCCAGCTTCAGCGATTTTTGAATTCGTTCCAGTCACTTGCAGCAGAGAACTGGAAGGAAAGGTGGCCAAAGGAGGTGTTGGCTTTGGGGATGACCAGTGAGATATACCTGATGGAGCGCGTGCTACGGGTGGGTGTTGTTAACGTGACCAGTGAGTTGAGGTAAGGCAGAGCTTTACCTAGCAAAGACTTATAGATGACCTGGAGCCAGTGGGTCTGGCGACGAATATGAAGCGAGGGACAGCCGACTAGAGCATACAGGTCACAGTGGTGGGTGGTATAAGGGGCTTTGGTAACAAAACGGTGGCACTGTGATAGAATGCATCCAGTTTGCTGAGTAGAGTATTGGAAGCTATTTTGTAAATGACATCACCAAAGCCGAGGATCGGTAGGATACTCAGTTTTACAAGGGTAAGTTTGGCGGCGTGAGTGAAGTAGTCTTTGTTGCGAAATAGGAAGCCAATTCTAGATTTGATTTAGGATTGGAGATGTTTGATATGAGTCTGAAAGGAGAGTTTACAGTCTAGCCAGACACCTAGGTATTTATAGTTGTCCACATATTCTAGGTCAGAACCGTGCAGAGAAGTGATGCTAGTCGGGCGGGCGGGTGCAGTCAGCGAATGGCTGAAAAGCATGCATTTAGTTTTGCGTTTAAGAGCAGTTGGAGGCCACGGAAGGAGTGTTGTATGGCATTGAAGCTCATTTGGTGGTTAGTTAACACAGTCTCCAAAGAAGGGCCAGATGTATACAGAATGGTGTCGTCTGCGTAGAGGTGGATCAGGGAATCACCCGCAGCAAGAGCGACATCGTTGATATATACAGAGAAAAGAGTAGACCCGAGAATTGAACCCTTTGGTACCCCCATAGAGACTGCCAGAGGTCCGGACAACAGGTCCTCCGAATTGATACACTGAACTCTCTCTGCGAAGTAGTTGGTGAACCAGGCGAGGCAGTCATTTGAGAAACCAAGGCTGTTGAGTTGACATAGTCGAAATTGACATAGTCGAAAGCCTTGGCCAGGTCAATGAATACAGCTGCACAGTACTGTCTTTTATCGATGGCGGTTATGCTATCGTTTAGTACCTTGAGCGTAGCTGAGGTGCACATATGACTAGCTCGGAAACCGGATTGCACAGCAGAGAAGGTACAGTGAGATTCGAAATGGTCAGTGATCTGTTTATAAACTTGGCTTTCGAAGACTTTAGAAAGGCACGGCAGGATGGATATAGGTCGAAAACAGTTTGGGTCTGGAGTGTCACCCCCTTTGAAGAGGGGGATGACCACGGCAGCTTTCCAATCCTTAGGGATCTCGAACAATACGAAAGAGAAGTTGAACAGACTGGTAATAGGGGTTGCAATAATGGCGGAGGATCATTTTATAGCGAGAGGGTCCAGATTGTCTAGCCCAGCTGATTTGTGCGGGTCCAGGTTTTGCAGCTCTTTCAGAACATCTGCTATCTGGATTTGGGTGAAGGAGAAGCTGGGGAGGCTAGGGCAAGTAGCTGCGGGGGGTGTGGAGCTGTTGGCCGGGGTTGGGGTAGCCAGGAGGAAAGCATGGCCAGCGGTAGAGAAATGCTTATTGAAATTTTTGATAAACCTGGATTTATCGGTGGTGACCGTGTTACCTAGCCTCAGTGCAGTGGACAGCTGGGAGGAGGTGTTCTTGTTCTCCATAGACTTTACAGTGCCCCTAAACCTTTTGGAGTTAGAGCTACAGGATGCAAATTTCTGTTTGAAAAAGGTAGCCTTTGCTTTCCTGACTGACTGCTTGTATTGGTTCCTGACTTCCCTGAACAGTTGCACATCGCGGGGACTATTCGATGCTATTGCAGTCTGCCACAGGATGTTTTTGTGCTGGTCAAGGGCAGTCAGGTCTGGAGTGAACCAAGGGCCATATCTGTTCTTAGTTCTACATTTTTTGAAAGGGGCATGCTTATTTGAGATGGTGAGGAAATGTATTTTAAAGAATGTCCAGGCATCCTCTACTGACGGGATGAGGTCAATGTCCTTCCAGGATACCTGGGCCAGGTTGATTAGAAAGGCCTGCTCGCAGAAGTGTTTTTGGGAGCGTTTGACAGTGATGAGGGGTGGTCGTTTGACCGCAGAAGCATAGCGGATGCAGGCAATGAGGCAGTGATCGCTGAGATCCTGATTGAAAACAGCAGAGGTGTATTTGGAGGTTAAGTTGGTCAGGATAATATCTATGAGGGTGCCCATGTTTACGGATTTAGTGTTGTACCTGGTGGTTTCATTGATTATTTGTGTGAGATTGAGGGCATCTAGCTTAGATTTCAGGACTGCTGGGGTGTTAAGCATATCCCAGTTTATGTCACCTAACAGAACGAACTCTGAAGATAGATGGGGGGGCAATCATTTCACATATGGTGTCCAGGGCACAGCTGGGAGCTGAGGGGGGTCTATAACAGGCGGCAACAGTGAGAGACTTATTTCTGGAGAGATACATTTTTAAAATTAGAAGCTCGAACTGTTTGGACATAGACCTGGAAAGTATGATAGAACTTTGCAAGCTATCTCTGTAGTAGATTGCAACTCCTCCCCCTTTGGCAGTTCTATCTTGACAGAAAATCTTGTAGTTGGGGATGGAAATCTCAGAATTTTTGGTGCCCTTCCTAAGCCAGGATTCAGACACGGCAAGGACATCAGGATTGGCAGAGTATGGTAAAGCAGTGAGTAAAACAAACTTAGGGTGGAGGCTTGTGATGTTAACATGCATGAATCCAAGGGTTTTTCGAATACAGAAGTCAACAAATGAGAGTGCCTGGGGACACGCAGGGCCTGGGTTAACCTCCACATCACCCAAGGAACAGAGGAGGAGTAGGATGAGGGTACAGCTAAAGGCTAGGAAAACTGGTCGTCGAGTGCGTTGGGGACAGAGAATAAGAGGAGCAGATTTCTGGATGTGGTAGAATAGATTCAGGGCATAATGTGCAGACAGGGGTATGGTGGGGTGCGGGTACAGCGGAGGTAAGCCCAGGCACTGAGTGATGATAAGAGAGGTTGCATCTCTGGACACGTTGGTTATACTGGGTGAGGTCACCTGTGTGGGAGGTGGGACAAAGGAGATATCTGAGGCATGTAGAGTGGGACAAGGGGCTCCGCAGTAAACTAAAACAATGATAACTATCCTAAACAACAGTACACAAGGCATACTGACATTTGAGAGAGACAAAGCGAGGCTCTATTACAAAGCACATCTTACAGAGCATTCAGTATATTACAGAGCATATCCTACAGAGCACACTGTATATTACAGAGCATATCTTACAGAGCATACAGTATATTACAGAGCATATCCTACAGAGCATATATTATATTAGAGAGCATTGTTACAGAGCATATCTTACAAAGCATATATTATATTACAGAGCATTGTTACAGAGCATATTGTACAGAACATATCTTACAGAGCATATCTTACAGAGCATATCTTACAGAGCATATCTTACAGAGCATACAGTATATTACAGAGCATATCCCACAGAGCATATATTATATTACAGAGCATTGTTACAGAGCATATCCTACAGAGCATATCTTACAGAACATATCTTACAGAGCATACAGTATATTACAGAGCATATCCTATAGAGCATACAGTATATTACAAAGCATATCTTACAGAGCACACAGTATATTACAGAGCATATCCTACAGAGCATATATTATATTACAGAGCATTGTTACAGAGCATATCCTACAGAGCATACCCTACAGAGCATATCTTACAGAACATATCTTACAGAACATACAGTATATTACAGAGCATACAGTATATTACAGAGCATATCTTACAGAGCATACAGGATATTACAGAGCATATCTTACAGAGCACACATTATAATACAGAGCATATCCTACAGAGCATATCTTACAGAGCACACAGTATATTACAGAGCATATCCTACAGAGCATACAGTATAGTACAGAGCATATCTTACAGAACATATCTTACAGAACATATCCTACAGAGCATATCTTACAGAGCATATCTTACAGAACATACAGTATATTACAGAGCATACAGTATATTACAGAGCATATCTTACAGAGCATACAGTATAGTACAGAGCATATCTTACAGAACATATCCTTGTAACGCTTGTCTATGTCGTCCTCCTCATCGGACGAGGAGAGGCGAGAAGGATCGGACCAATATGCAGAACACGAAAAAACTCTTAATAACTACAAAACAATAAACGACGTAAACAGACCTGAACATGAGAACTTACAGACAACAAAGAACGCACGAACAGGAACAAAACGAATGAAACGAAACGAGACAGTACCGTGTGGTGCAACAAACACAGACACAGCAACAATCACCCACAAACAAACAGTGTGAACAGCCTACCTTAATATGGTTCTCAATCAGAGGAAACGTAAAACACCTGCCCCTAATTGAGAACCATATCAGGCTAATACATAGAACCCAACATAGAAACACATAACATAGAATGCCCACCCCAACTCACGCCCTGACCATACTAAACAAATACAAAACAAGGGAAAACAGGTCAGGAACGTGACAATCCTACAGAGCATACAGTATAGTACAGAGCATATCTTACAGAACGTATCTTACAGAGCTTATATTTCTGTGGTTACAGCGCATCATACAATAATGCCTCTAATGTTTTAAGCATTTTTAACCGACAGCGCCCACATTGACCGTGTCAAGCATCTGTAACCGACGGCGCCCACATTGACCGTGTCAAGCATCTGTAACCGACGGCGCCCACATTGACTGTGTCAAGCATCTGTAACCGACGGTGCCCACATTGACAGTGTCAAGCATCTGTAACCGACGGTGCCCACATTGACCGTGTCAAGCATCTGTAAGTTAGTTTTTTTGCACTTTAGTTGTGGAATAATCTCCAAAACTCTTAACCGTTTGATGAATTGGTGTCTTTATGGCAGGGGTGGACAATTCCAGTCCTCTGGAGCCTGGTTGGTGTCACACTTTTGCTCCAGTCCCAGCTAACACACCTGACTCCAATAATCAACTAATTATGATCTACAGTTTAGAATGCAATTCGTCTAATCAGTTGTGTTTGCTAGGTGTGGGGAAAAAGAGTGACACCCCTCTGGAGGACTGTAGTAGCCCATCCCTGCTGTAGGGCATTTCAGATGGCTGATTAAGGACCTGATTAATGAAGAATTTGTTCCTGTTTTTCTTGTTGTATTGATGTGTAGATTTTGGTAATTTCAGGGCTCATCTATAAAAGAGACCTTGGCCTCCACATAACCCCCTGTCAAAATAAAGATGAAACAAAATAAAATCACATGCTCTGTACCGTCTAGCAAGCTCTCTATAGAGCCTGCCCATTTCTGAGGTAAGCAAAGGATAGGCTAGGATGCTGCCTCTCTACACCATAGAACTAACAGTACACAACATTTCTCAGAGAGCACATTTGCTACATCACAGTGTGTTTGGCTCATTGTACCATCATTTACAGTACACAGCATCCTGGGCCTTCAGGGGAGTCATGGCCTTCCCATTGGTTCATTAAGAGCTATACTGTACTTTCTCTACTTTAAATGGTATACTTCCCAGAGATGCCCCCTTGCACTTCTCACAGGGTGATGTAATAGGATAAATTAAATCTAGGCTAGGTTACTCATAGTGCTGCTGCTTGGAAACATGTAACCCCTAACCCACCACTGTCAGTGTCACGTTCCTGACCTGTTTTCCTTTGTTTTGTATTTGTTTTAGTTGGTCAGGGCGTGAGTTGGGTGGGTTGGTCTAGGTTTGATTTTCTATGTTGGGATTTTGTGTTCGGCCTGGTATGATTCTCAATCAGAGACAGCTGTCAATCGTTGTCCCTGATTGAGAATCATACTAAGGCAGCCTGGGTTTCACTTGTGTTTTGTGGGTGTTTGTTCCTGTGTCAGTGTTTGGGCCACACAGGACTGTTTCGGGTTAGTCACATTTGTTGGTTGTTGTATTTTGTAGTGTTTGTTGTTTTCCCATTAAAATATGAATACTTACCAATCCGCATCTTGGTCCGATCCATGCTCCTCCTCGTCTGAGGAGGAGAACGACTACGACAGCCGTTACAGTCAGAAATAACACTGGGGCAGGGTACAAAACCCTGGCAGTGAAATGTTGAGAAATAGAACAACTAAAAGGCCTGAAGAGGCTGAAAAAAGTGATTTCATGAAAGGTGCAGTTCTTTGAACGTGCAAAAATAAGTTTAGCTAGTCTTTTCTAAATTTAATATCAGTCTGACTATCTATTATTAAGACATAAAAAAACACTTAATAGCATTATTTTCTTTTGATGATGCAATAATTTGTTGTCAATATTGTCAATACCCAGCTCGCACAGTGGATCTGGGCCAATTCCGACTGAGAGTCGGGGTACTTGGCTGAGAGTCAGACTTGGCCGACGTCATGTGGCCCGGGTCTGGGCCGCCTTCGGCATTATTACTTACGGCTAGGATGCAGGGATTGAGCTCAGGCAGATTCCGGTGAGAGTTATCTGGCCCAAATGTATTACTTGGGACTTGGCCGATTCCGGTGTGAGTTATCAGGCCCAAATGTATTACTTGGGGCTTGGCCGATTCCGGTGTGAGTTATCAGGCCCAAATGTATTACTTGGGGCTTGGCCGATTCCGGTGTGAGTTATCAGGCCCAAATGTATTACTCTCTGGCGGATGATTACACGGGCTGCTTTATATAATTATTTCATTATACATTTTTCCATATTTTCTCATTGATTCTGTGGTCAAAAAATACAATTAACATTTAAAATTAAATTCTTTAAGAGTTCTGTGTAATACTTTTGTATGTTGGTTCTTTGTGCAAGGCAATTGATAAGCTTTAAATTCTTTGTGGCTGGAACCTCCCAAGTTGCGCAGTGGTCTAACACACTGCATCGCAGTGCGAACTGCATTGCTACAGATGCTGGTTCAAGACCCGTGCCAGGCCGCACCCAGGAGACCCACGAGGTGACGCACAATGGGACCAGCGTCGTCCGAGTTAGTGGAGGGTTTGGCCGGCCGGGATGTCCTTGTCCCATTGCGCTGTAACAACTCCTGTGGCGGGCCAGGCGCATGAACATGTTTCCTCTGACAAATAACGTTTGTGGATGGGTATAATTTGTATGTATAAATTGTATAATAGTAATATTTAAAATTACTAAATTGGGTAATTTTGTATACATTTATTTACATTTGCATTGGGCCGCTTCTGGGGAGATTCTGTTAAAATGCCGGCAAAGTCAGCTGAATTCCGGTAGATGGAAACGTACTTGAGCCGATTCTGGGCAGTCATTTGTTTTGATTCCGGGCCGAGTCCGACACCCGATTCCGGTCCGATTCAATCAGTTACTGCACCCTGGAAGAGGGCCGCTTCTGGGCCAATTCCTCATTGCTAGTTGAGTATTAATCTTATTGAGCAGAGAATAAATGAATGATGACAGCCAATGGAAAGTGATAATGAATGGAGGCATGGAGGGATGCAGATGAAAGAGTGTGGATGGGAATGGAGAGAATAGATGGAGGGACATGAAAAGGTTCTGAGCAGAATGGTAGACAAATAAACGGCGGATTGGGCAGTTCATATCAGCTCTTCTGTAGTGTAAAAACATTCAACGATTATGCCTTTACAGAAAATCAAGGAGAGTTGGAATAATTGTGTTAATCATTTAGGGTTAAATTCACTTTACTGAAGTTATCTTAAGCCTTCAACAGACTGAAGGTTCCCTGGAGTTACTGTTAATAACTGGAGTTCTTTGGGACAGACTTTTAACTTCATTAAGACTAACCAGAGTCAGAGAGTGAAATTGATGGAAAATCCATAGCCCACAAATAAAATAAATAAAACATCTGAGTTGATTGAACAGTGTTCATTTCCGCCGTATGGAGTATGTGTATGAGAGGAGTCTGTTGCTTTTAGGGCGACCAAATACACATCAACATGTGAATGATCTGTCATTCTCAATAGGCAGGTTTCCGGTATTGACCCAGGTTTTTTCGATAAAAGCAACGTCACAATGATTCATTGTGACATCTGTAATGGAAACATCAAATATAGGAGACATTTTCTGATCAACAACATTATTATCCATTCGACAGGGGTGGATTTTTCTTTAGTCATACTTTCTTTATTGCGACACTTCATGAGGGAAACAGTGTTTTCTAATAAATTATGATTGCCGAATAATTTTCAATGTATTTTCAATGATGTCATCACGTAACTATAAAACTACACATCCATTATGTCCAACTACAAGGATTGTCCTGGCTTTGAAGAATGCCTGAATGGATTCACATTGCTTTTCTGGTTGGTTGGCATGTTTCAGCATTCAATTATTTCAGATCTACAGGAGTGCAAGTTTCACCATGACACAGACCGTGGCCATACGTTTCACAGTGGTGGCTGGAGCTATAGGAGGACGGGCTCATTGTAATGGCTTGAATGGAGTTTTTGGACCAGAGTCAAATATGTGGTGTCCATATGTGTGATGTGTTTGATACCGGTCCATTAATTCCATTCCAGCCATTACAATGAGCCCGTCCTCCAATAGTTCCCCCCCACCAGCCTCCTCTGATTGGCACATGAGAATTATTCAAAACAGTGTTTCGAATAATTCACACTTTCTTCTAGAACCAAGTTATATGTTCCTCAGTACACAACCAAAATGTGCCATACTGCGCAATGCTGGCAATGCTGGGCCCAGTCAGGTGATTGACACATTCACCCACTCCCCCACTGAAAGATAACCCGCAAAATGTTGGCACCATTGTAACAGGTTGTAATCAAGGCCTGGTCTCCAGCATGGGAACAGAGGAGGAATACCTGGTGCAGTAGTCTCAGGTTGGACTACTCCAAATCATCTTGGTTCTGACACACACACACACACACACACACACACACACACACACACACACACACACACACACACACACACACACACACACACACACACACACACACACACACACACACACACACACACACACACACACACACACACACACGCAAGGTTTGCAGGTCCATCAACCCATTTAAATACTTCTGACACCCTACAGTAACCTGTGGATCATGAGAGAACCTTTATAAATCAACAGAACATTAAAATACTATTTATTGAAACTTTATGTGGTGTGATGTAATACTTAGTTTGAAGTGAGACACCTTTGGTCATTCATAACACATACATAAATGCCTTGTATCATATGACACTGTACTTATTATAAAGTCAGACCCATTTGGTCATTCATAACACATACATAAATGCCTTGTATCATATGACACTGTACTTATTATAAAGTCAGACCCATTTGCAGACGTGTTGCTGTGCGTTTTGTTGCTGTGCGTTTTGCTGCCAACTTTACTTTACTTTGCTAGCTGACAACTTTACGTTTTTTTTGTTTTGTTTTTAATTACCGTTTATATTTTTAGTTTTTCCATCGCAACTTTTTTCCCTCATTCAACTTTTTCACTCCGGACGCTTTATCTGGACATGGTTCGTCAACACCTTCAACAGCCGAAGCTAAGTAGTAACATTAACATGATGTCTTCTAATTGCAGTCGCTGTACTCATAATATACAGGAGAACGATCGCCTTACGGCGAGAATAGCTGTGCTACAAGCCCAGCTTCAGACGCAATCGTTAGGCAAGGGTAATTTCAGTGTAGGAAAGGAAGAAACAGCGTCTGTGCCACCAGTAAGTACAGATAGTAAAGTTAGTATAAATCCCCCCGCACAGTCCCCGCAGCCGGACAACTTTCTCATGGCTTCCGGAGGGAAATGCTGTTGGAATGCTCAACCGGTGTCGCTCATTCAGCCGACAGAAACTTTCAACCGGTTCTCCCCATTATGTAGCGAGTCGGAGTCTGAGTCTGAGTCTTCTCTTGTCTCTACTCCTCCCGTTACGGGGTCTGAGACGCCGAAGGCTCCCACCATTAGCTCTGACAAATTGAAAACCCTAGTCATTGGCGACTCCATTACCCGCAGTATTAGACTTAAAGCGAATCACCCAGCGATCATACACTGTTTACCAGGGGGCAGGGCTACCGACGTTAAGGCTAATCTAAAGATGGTGCTGGCTAAAGCTAAATCTGGCGAGTGTAGAGAGTATAGAGATATTGTTATCCACGTCGGCACCAACGATGTTAGGATGAAACAGTCAGAGGTCACCAAGTGCAACATAGCTTCAGCGTGTAAATCAGCTAGAAAGATGTGTCGGCATCAAGTAATTGTCTCTGGCCCCCTCCCAGTTAGGGGGAGTGATGAGCTCTACAGCAGTCTCAGCACTCAATCGCTGGTTGAAAACTGTTTTCTGCCCCTCCCAAAAGATAGAATTTGTAGATAATTGGCCCTCTTTCTGGGACTCACCCACAAACAGGACCAAGCCTGACCTGCTGAGGAGTGACGGACTCCATCCTAGCTGGAGGGGTGCTCTCATCTTATCTACCAACATAGATAAGGCTCTAACTCCTCTAGCCCCACAATGAAATAGGGTGCAGGCCAGGCAGCAGGCTGTTAGCCAACCTGCCAGCTTAGTGGAGTCTGCCAATAGCACAGTCAGTGTAGTCAGCTCAGCCATACCCATTGAGACTGTGTCTGTGCCTCGACCTAGGTTGGGCAAAACTAAACATGGCGGTGTTCGCCTTAGCAATCTTATTAGGATAAAGACCTCCTCCATTCCTGCCATTATTGAAAGAGATCGTGATACCTCACATCTCAAAATAGGGTTACTTAATGTTAGATCCCTCACTTCAAAGGCAGTCATAGTCAATGAACTAATCACTGATCATAATCTTGATGTGATTGGCCTGACTGAAACATGGCTTAAGCCTGATGAATTTACTGTGTTAAATGAGGCCTCACCTCCTGGTTACACTAGTGACCATATCCCCCGTGCATCCCGCAAAGGCGGAGGTGTTGCTAACATTTACGATAGCAAATTTCAATTTACAAAAAAAAAAATGGCGTTTTCGTCTTTTGAGCTTCTAGTCATGAAATCTATGCAGCCTACTCAATCACTTTTTATAGCTACTGTTTACAGGCCTCCTGGGCCATATACAGCGTTCCTCTCTGAGTTTCCTGAATTCCTATCAGACCTTGTAGTCATAGCAGATCATATTCTAATTTTTGGTGATTTTAATATTCACATGGAGAAGTCCACAGACCCACTCCAAAAGTCTTTCGGAGCCATCATCGACTCAGTGGGTTTTGTCCAACATGTCTCTGGACCTACTCACTGCCACAGTCATACTCTGGACCTAGTTTTGTCCCATGGAATAAATGTTGTAGATCTTAATGTTTTTCCACATAATCCTGGACTATCGGACCACCATTTTATTACGTTTGCAATCGCAACAAATAATCTGCTCAGACCCCAACCAAGGAGCATCAAAAGTTGTGCTATAAATTCTCAGACAACACAAAAATTCCTTGATGCCCTTCCAGACTCCTTCTGCCTACCCAAGGACGTCAGAGGACAAAAATCAGTTAACCACCTAACTGAGGAACTCAATTTAACCTTGCGCAATACCCTAGATGCAGTTGCACCCCTAAAAACGAAAAAAATTTGTCATAAGAAACTAGCTCCCTGGTATACAGAAAATACCCGAGCTTTGAAGCAAGCTTCCAGGAAATTGGAACGGAAATGGCGCCACACCAAACTGGAAGTCTTCCGACTAGCTTGGAAAGACAGTACCGTGCAGTACCGAAGAGCCCTCACTGCTGCTCGATCATCCTACTTTTCCAACTTAATCGAGGAAAATAAGAACAATCCAAAATTTCTTTTTGATACTGTTGCGAAACTAACTAAAAAGCAGCATTCCCCAAGAGAGGATGGCTTTCACTTCAGCAGTAATAAATTCATGAACTTCTTTGAGGAAAAGATCATGACCATTAGAAAGCAAATTACGGACTCCTCTTTGAATCTGCGTATTCCTCCAGGGCTTAGCTGTCCTGGATCTGCACAGCTCTGCGAGTGCCTGGGATCGGGAGAGACACTTAAGTGTTTTAGTACTATATCTCTTGACACAATGATGAAAATAATCATGGCCTCTAAACCTTCAAGCTGCATACTGGATCCTATTCCTACTAAACTGCTGAAGGAGCTGCTTCCTGTGCTTGGCCCTCCTATGTTGAACATAATAAACAGCTCTCTATCCACTGGATGTGTACCTAACTCACTAAAAGTGGCAGTGATAAAGCCTCTCTTGAAAAAGCCAAACCTTGACCCGGAAAATATAAAAAACTATCGGCCTATATCAAATCTTCCATTCCTCTCAAAAATTGTAGAAAAAGCTGTTGCGCAGCAACTCACTGCCTTTCTGAAGACAAACAATGTATACGAAATGCTTCAGTCTGGTTTTAGACCCCATCATAGCACTGAGACTGCACTTGTGAAGGTGGTAAATGACCTTTTAATGGCGTCAGACTGAGGCTCTGCATCTGTCCTCGTGCTACTAGACCTTAGTGCTGCCTTTGACACCATCGATCACCACATTCTTTTGGAGAGACTGGAAACCCAAATTGGTCTACACGGACAAGTTCTGGCCTGGTTTAGATCTTACCTGTCGGAAAGATATCAGTTTGTCTCTGTGAATGGTCTGTCCTCTGACAAATCAACTGTACATTTCGGTGTTCCTCAAGGTTCCGTTTTAGGACCACTATTGTTTTCACTATATATTTTACCTCTTGGGGATGTTATTCGAAAACATAATGTTAACTTTCACTGCTATGCGGATGACACACAGCTGTACATTTCAATGAAACATGGTGAAGCCCCAAAATTGCCCTCGCTAGAAGCCTGTGTTTCAGACATAAGGAAGTGGATGGCTGAAAACTTTCTACTTTTAAACTCGGACAAAACAGAGATGCTTGTTCTAGGTCCCAAGAAACAAAGAGATCTTCTGTTAAATCTGACAATTCATCTTGATGGTTGTAAAGTCGTCTCAAATAAAACTGTGAAGGACCTCGGCGTTACTCTTGACCCTGATCTCTCTTTTGACGAACATATCAAGACTGTTTCAAGGACAGCTTTTTTCCATCTACGTAACATTGCAAAAATCAGACATTTTCTGTCCAAAAATGATGCAGAAAAATTAATCCATGCATTTGTTACTTCTAGGTTAGACTACTGCAATGCTCTACTTTCCGGCTACCCGGATAAAGCACTAAATAAACTTCAGTTAGTGCTAAATACGGCTGCTAGAATCCTGACTAGAACCAAGAAATTTGATCATATTACTCCAGTGCTAGCTTCCCTACACTGGCTTCCTGTTAAGGCAAGGGCTGATTTCAAGGTTTTACTGTTAACCTATAAAGCGTTACATGGGCTTGCTCCTACCTATCTTTCCGAGTTGGTCCTGCCGTACATACCAATACGTACGCTACGGTCACAAGACGCAGGCCTCCTAATTGTCCCTAGAATTTCTAAGCAAACAGCGGGAGGCAGGGCTTTCTCCTATAGATCTCCATTTTTATGGAACAGTCTGCCTACCCATGTGAGAGACGCAGACTCGGTCTCAACCTTTAAGTCTTTACTGAAGACTTATCTCTTCAGTAGGTCATATGATTGAGTGTAGTCTGGCCCAGGAGTGTGAAGGTGAACGGAAAGGCTCTGGAGCAACGAACCACCCTTGCTGTCTCTGCCAGGCCGGTTCCCCTCTCTCCACTGGGATTCTCTGCCTCTAACCCTGTTACAGGGGCTGAGTCACTGGCTTGCTGGTGCTCTTTCATGCCGTCCCTAGGAGGGGTGCGTCACTTGAGTGGGTTGAGTTACTGACGTGATCTTCCTGTCTGGGTTGGCGCCCCCCCTTGGTTTGTGCTGTGGTGGAGACCTTTGTGGGCTATACTCGGCCTTGTCTCAGGATTGTAAGTTGGTGGTCGAGGATTTCCCTCTAGTGGTGCGGGGGCTGTGCTTTGGCAAAGTGGGTGGGGTTATATCCTTCCTGTTTGGCCCTGTCCGGGGGTTTCTTCGGATGGGGCCACAGTGTCTCCTGACCGCTCCTGTCTCAGCCTCCAGTATTTATGCTGCAGTAGTTTATGTGTCGGGGGGCTAGGGTCAGTTGGTTACCTGGAGTACTTCTCCTGTCTTATCCAGTGTCCTGTGTGAATTTAAGTATGCTCTCTCTAATTCTCTCGTTCTCTCTTTCTCTCTGAGAACCTGAGCCCTAGGACCATACGTCAGGACTACCGGGCATGATGACACCTTGCTGTCCCCAGTCCGCCTGGCCTTGCTGCTATTCCAGTTTCAACTGTTCTGCCTGCGGTTACGGAACCCTTACCTGTCCCAGACCTGCTGTTTTCAACTCTTAATGATCGGCTATGAAAAGCCAACTGAGATTTATTCCTGATTATTATTTGACCATGCTTGTCATTTATGAACATTTTGAAAATCTTGGCTCTCTCTAATTTTCTCCTTCTCTCTTTCTTTCTCTCGGAGGACCTGAGCCCTAGGACCATACGTCGGGACTACCGGCCGTGGTGACTCCTTGCTGTACCCAGTCCGCCTGGCCTTGCTGCTATTCCAGTTTCAACTGTTCTGCCTGCGGTTATGGAACCCCTACCTGTCCCAGACCTGCTGTTTTCAACTCTTAATGATCGGCTATGAAAAGCCAACTGAGATTTATTCCTGATTATTATTTGACCATGCTTGTCATTTATGAACATTTTGAAAATCTTGGCTCTCTCTAATTTTCTCCTTCTCTCTTTCTTTCTCTCGGAGGACCTGGGCCCTAGGACCATGCGTCGGGACTGCCGCCCGAGGTGACTCCTTGCTGTCCCCAGTCCGCCTGGCCTTGCTGCTATTCCAGTTTCAGCTGTTCTGCCTGCGGTTATGGAACCGCCACCTGTCCCAGACCTGTTGTTTTTCAACTCTTGATGATCGGCTATGAAAAGCCAACTGAAAATTATTCATGATTATTATTTGACCATGCTTGTCACTTATGAACATTTTTGAACATCTTGGCATAGTTCTGTTATAATCTCCACCCGGCACAGCCAGAAGAGGACTGGCCACCCCTCATAGCCTGGTTCCTCTCTAGGTTTCTTCCTAGGTTTTGGCCTTTCTAGGGAGTTTTTCCTAGCCACCGTGCTTCTACACCTGCATTACTAGCTGTTTGGGGTTTTAGGCTGGGTGTCTGTACAGCACTTCGAGATATTAGCTGATGTACGAAGGGCTATATAAAAATAAAATTGATTGATTGATTGATTTGGTCATTCATAACACATACATAGATGTCTTGTACACTACATGGCCAAACATATGTGGACACCTGCTCATCCAACATATCATTCCATAATTATGGGCAATAATATGGAGTTGGTCCCCCTGTTGCTGCTATAATAGACTCCACTCTTCTGGGAACGCTTTCCACTAGATGTTGGGACATTGCTGCTGGGACTTGCTTCCATTCAGCCACGAGTGCAATAGCGAAGTTGGGCACTGATGTTGGGCGATAAGCCCTGGCTCGCATTTGGCATTCCAATTCTTCCTAAAGGAGGTCGATGGAGTTGAGGTCA